>NC_044497.1:54060000-54162500 GCF_902362185.1 Chanos chanos
TTGAATGGGAAATACCTGATACAGGATGTTTCGCTGTGTTGCCAGACAGGTACCCCGGTGAAGTGAGCCAAACTTGTGAAAGTTTCTTCTCTGATTTAATGGCCCAAAGAACTTTACCCATTTTCAGAACAGTTTTAAAACCAGTCTGTAGTCATGCAAGTCATGCATTTAGTCATGCATTTTCAGAACAGTTTTAAAACCAGTCTGTAGTCATGCAAGGATGCAGGTGCGTAGATGCTTCATCCTTGCATGACTACAGACTGGTTTTAAAACTGATCAGAAAATTGGTACAAGTGAGATAAACATCAGAGTTTCTGCTTGTAGCAAAACATCTCTGATGTTTATCTCACTTTTGGAAGTACTCATTTTTGGAACAGTTTCAAAAGCAGTCTGTAGTCACGCAAGGGTGAAGGTGCTTAGGTTAGACTCAGACGGTCCTACTGAAATCCCGTACCGCGGAGTAAATGCATTTGTATCAGTGATGTATCTGGATATCGCCAACTCAGGCCCATCATCTGCAGCAGTTTAATGAAGTAATGGGAAACAGGGGCTGTTGGCATGTGCAATGAGGTGTGTAATTATTAACTGATAGTTATAATAGAGTGGTAGTGGTTCGGGAACCAGTCCAGTACCAGGCGGGTTGTGGGTCTGGACTCTTGACACGATGGTTTGCTGCTGATGTGTCCCCTGAGGAAAACATGTAACCCCCAGGTTGATCCAGAAGCCTGTGACCTTTGGCATTTTAAGTCGTAATAAGTCGTTCTGGATCGTTTGAATATGACCGCGTGTTAGATGCATGTGTCTGCTGTCTGGTGTGTGCTTATAGCTTTATGGTTGTGTTGACCGTTTGACCTGTTCGTTTTTTAGGATTAGGTTACTGTTTGTCAGTACTGGTCCTCTTTATTGAGATTATCTGAATTTCCGTTTTAGGTCTTTGTGTCGTAAGCAGATGTTACGGACTGGAATACCATTTTCTAGTAATTTGTAATGTAAACGTTTGTCTTTGAAAAACTGCACTAAAATCGTCGAGAGAGATTTAATTATAGTGACAGCTGTAAGACGCAGAGTTCACATAACAAAGTGCAGACATGTCTCATGTCGTGTTCCAGAGTGTTCCTCTGTCACACCGTAATGTTTGATTCTGCCCCATGTCACACCGCAGACATAAATAAGAACACGGTTTTGTGGCATTTGCTGCTGATTACAGTATGAAAGCTCCTAATAGACAATATAGAACAATCATGACTGAAGAGAATGTGAATTTAAGCCCTTTCTTGCCTCCTAGAGTGCATTGCAAGCACACATAGCCCCCCCAAAAAAAGAAAAAAAAGAAAATCAAATTGTGTGTAAAAACAAGAGGTAAAAGATATGTGATTTGCTTTTTAAAAGAGATCTGAACGACAGCCAGTTATAAAGCTGTATTAAACTGCAGCCAGTTATCACTATGAGGATGAAACAAGCTTATGTAAAAACAGAAATCTGTGTGTCTTGAGCTGGGGGATTGATGAGTGCCAGAACGGAACTGGAGCGAAAGAAACGACCGTTCGCTTTGACTTTTTGAAAAGTTCACCTCTGGCGATGGGCGAAGATTGGCCAGGTTTCACACACGCTTTATTTTAAAACGATACGAGTTTTACCATCTAATACAAACCGTCTTTGTAAACACGTCTGTGTTTATTTACATCAAACAGCAGCAAGAGAAAGGATATAAAAAAAAGTATATATAGTTTTAAGCATTTTTTTGTTTTTTTGTTTTTCTGGGGTTGGAACAGAATTCATTTTGATGAGGAGCAAAGGCTGTTTTTGGTTTTGCGGCAGTATTTTCTCAGTGAAGATTTACCTAGGCGAGTTAGAAGCTCGTGCGGTCCTGCCTGTGACTCGACGTCGTCCCGATGAGTGAGACGTCAGAGGGCAGCGTCGCTGACACACACCCCCCCTGAGTCACAGGACTTTCTGCCCGGGCTAACACACCCGCCGCTCTTGACTTTACAAAAAAAAACGGATTTGGACGTCACTAGGGTTTTCTGCGAGTCTTACACATTTGAACTTTTTTTTTCTCTCTCTCTTTTATTTCATTATTCAATAACACATTGTCTTTTTAGGTGGGTGGGTTGAGGGGGATGGGGTCCTGAATTTGAGTACTGCCCGATCTGTTGGTCTCCCTGTGAAATGGCTTGGTGTTGTGTGACCATCATTACATATCTGATCCCTCCGCCTTTCATCCACCAATTCTCTGCCTGGAGCTTCTGCTCTCACCAGTCCTCCCATAAGAGCATTAATTGAGCTGGGGGAAGCAGCTGTGCACTGGGCTGGAAGCAGGCCAGCCATCATCGGCCACTGCACCACGGGCCTGGCCTGGCCCGGCTCCTGATTGGCCGCCGCCGCGGTCATGTGACGCCGACTGGCTGAATGCGCTCTAGCGACTGACACAGTTGTAGGGTAGAGGTGATGGAAGCTGTCACTGGTACCGAAATGGGGTAGGTCTTCTTCTCTTTACCTCTCCTCGCGGGCGGCGTTGAACACACACACACACACGCGAAAAAACGGTGCTTATTGTTGCGTGTTTTTCGTTGGGATTAAGCTGCAGCTAAGCGGGGGTTGAAATAATAGTCTGTTTGCACGAATGGAGAGGTGGTGCCACTACGCCTTTTGTTGTGGTGGATGGATATTGAGAGAAGAAGAAAGGGACAGAGGGAGTGTGTGTGTGTGTGTGTGGGGGGATGTGCAAAGATACTGTGATTTTTATTATTTTTTTTTTCTTTCTATTTTATCATTATGAGGCTGCTTAGACTGTATTACACGGGCAGCATTTTGCTTTAGGAGGGTACAAAAAAAAAACCCCAAAAAGAAAGAAACAGACGAGAGAAAGAGAGAAAGAAAGAAGAACGGAGGAAAAAAAAAACCGTCATGGCGATATGCCGACCTACAGGAGAAAACGAGAGCGTCAATATCTTGGTTAAGATGATGTGAGGAGAGGGAGGAAAAAAGGGGTTGGTGCTGGGTTTTTTTTTTTTTTTGCTGGTTTGCAGACGACTGCCGAAACAAAGCAGATGTGTCACGGTTGCAAAACTGTTTACCATATTGTGAGCTGAAACACGAGTAACCTTTCGTCCGCGTTGTCATTAATCCCAGATTTAATTGTACTCTTGCACAATGTGCTAATAGGTGTGGACTTCATGTGACGGTAAACGGTAGCCTACTGTGTCTTTGTGGAGTCTGAGAAAGGGCATTCATCCTTGGGTAGCTGACTGCAGGCTTTTTTTTTTTTTTAATTCTTTAATTTTTTTGGAACTGGAGGAGGTAACAGTGTGCATTAATTCACACACTCTCAGACACAAAACCTACCCATCTCTGCTCACCCACTAGAGATGCACATTAAACCCGTTCCTTCAAACAAGACAGAGTGTGCTCAAATGCTGAATTGCTAATAGTGTACGTATGCGAAATAGCCCAATAATATTGACTGAATTTTGGGGGGGTTTTGTCTTTTTTTTTGTTGTTGTTGTTTTTGCATGCTGGGATTAAGAAATAGTCCTTTCGCTTACGTTGATGCAATATTCATGAAGCTGGCTTAGCTCCCATTTTGTGCCAATCTCTCATTTGTTTGGCTGCTCTCTCTCTCTCTCTCTCTCTCTCTCTCTCCCTCTTCCCCCTTCACTTCCCTAAACCTCCGTTGCCATATAGGCTGTACCAACCATTTTAACTGGGCCAGAGTCTTTCAAGGCACTGGTTTTTCCCTCAACGGCTTTAACACAAAAACTGTCTCTCTCTCTCTCTCTCTTTTTTTTTTTTGTCCAGAATATATTTGTGGTACAGTCACGTCTCTTGTCTCTTGTACGACACACACACGAGCGTTTAAGGTCGTTGTTTCACGGGTAAAGAGAGGGTTATTTTAATGTATGGATGTATTTGTAGAGAACGGGTTTTGCATGACTCTGTGTACAGCCGAGAGACTTGTTATTCGTGGAATATGTGTCAGCAGATTTCTGGAACAGCACAGTCATCGCAGCAATGCCCACAGTTTGAGCTGTTTGTGGTCCACAGCATTAACTAGGCTCCAACGCAGTGACACAGACATAGGCCTCACAGACTTCTCGTCGGATTCATAGGAAATATAAAGGCGGATATGCATGTAATCTCAATGAGGTAACGTTCGCGTAGCTGTTAATCTCATGAGTTTTATGACATAATGTAGCTCTCGTGTTTTTTTTTTGTTTTATTTTGGCTTGAGCATTTTATTACTCACCAGAGACGTCTGCGCTGAGAGATGTATGCTACGCAACGTCATTTCAGTATTGTGTTCACTGTGATATTTATTGATTGATTGATTGATTGATTTTATTGATTGAGTTGTAGATTTTGTTTGTGTTTTTATTCTGTGTTTTATTGGTGTTTCATGGTTTGAAACTGATTAAGTGACCACTCGTTCTGTGAACAAACGTGTTTGACCTGTAGCGGAAGAAAAGAGAATCTGTTGAACTATGTCTGTGAGAATGTGTAGGATCACATTTCTTACTTTGTTCTGTATAGATTGAGAAATATCCGATTACGGCCGTTTATGGCTACGCAGACTTTGGTGCCCACAGAATGAAGATTATAACCTGGTCAGAACTCGCTCTTTAGGAATGTCAGCTCACTCAAAATGCCCTGTCTGCTTGTTCCTTCTAGATATCAGAAATAGATATTCATTCAAATCTGTTCAAATACTTATGTCTTCAAAATGTTGTGGCTATTCTGAGCAGATGTAAAGGTATCATTCTGGAGAGCGCAGAGTATCTGTGTCTGTTTAACATTTCCATGATTTATGGGCATGAATATGGACCTGTTCGAACAAAAATACCCACCACTTTATCATCACAAATGGCACAAATGGGTGGATTAATTCAATATAAATGTCACTGAGATAATGTCCTGGTTTTACTGGATATCCTCAGAGATGCTGCAGAACATTACCTGCCTATATCATGTTTGTTACGGCAGCCGAGTGGAGACAAACGTCTGTTGTGCGCGTTAAACGCGTCTCCTGGATTGTGTGGCCAGGGTTGTTATTTATGATGAAGCTCTGGTGTTTCTAATGGGGAATACTGGTCGTTTCTGGAACGCTGATCTCTCCCTGACAGAACAATTTGGTTCAGCATGCCAGTCCATTTAGTTTTTCAGAACGTTGCCACTATGAGAGATGCTTCCGTTTTTGGAATAAGCGACCAAAAAAAAAAAAAAAGCCAAATTACTTTTGTTGCGAATCGCTGGTGTTTCTGTTGTATTTCTGATTTGTTGCAGCAGTCCTAGTGAAGAAATTAGTGACCAAAAATGCAAACCGCTGTTCGTTTTTACAACCATTATATGTCCCAGGGTTGTTTCGACATGTTCATAGAACATTGGATGTCCAACTAAAACGTGACAGCCGTGCGACACGACATGCAGTCACACGAGTGCTTGGTGTTTTGAAATGGCCCATTTCCGGAAAGCTACGAGCGTCCTCGATTCTGGAGAACAAAACCCCTGTTGGGGTCGAATCGATCCGGAACCCACTGACAAACGAACATGCCCCGATCGACGTCTATTGGCCGTTTCCGTTTTTTGTCAAAACTTCTCTTGAACTAAAACGTCTTTCTAAGAAATAAACCGATGCATTTCACAGAACTAAGGAGCTTATGACATTAATATGAGAGGGAATTTTTTTTTTCTGTGCCTTTGAGGTATGAACTCCCTGGAAGAAAGCTTTGCTGTTCAGTTCAGTAGTCAAAATTAAAATGTGGTACAGTTCTATGTAGCTCCCCCCCCCCGTAATGCGTTTTTAGCCTGGGATATGGGTGCGAACAATCATCTCTTGTTAGAATAAGCCCAGGAGTGTTAGTGTTCCTGAACACAGCGCGCGCACTCTCCACAGCGGGACTGAGCTAAAAACGGGAAGCGGGCCAACGATGACCGGACAGCCACGGATCTTCAGCACGCCACCGGGAATTTAGTGACAACATGGCGAAGGACTTTATTTCACTTCGCTGATTCAGCCTCTCCTGCATATTAAAGCTAAAAATAAGATTTTCTCCTTTGTGGCAGCCCCCCCCCCCCCCCCCCCCCCCCCTTTCCATTTTCATTGGTCCATAAGATGGGCATGCTCAACTGAGCCTGTTATGGAGTTGTCGTGGAAATGACCGCAGGGCAGGATCAGTGTTTTTATATTGTACACGTGAGCTTTTCCAATGAGTAGTATTATTGTATCCATCAGAGCATCGTGGACTTAGGCCATGTGACAAACTCGGAGAAATTGCGAGCAGTGCATGACTGACACACACACACACACACACACATACACTCACTCACTCTCACATAGGACTGAAACGGACAGTGAGGCTCCATGAAGTGTCTCAAGGAATATTGCGGTTTTAGACGTTTCGCATCAGGGCAAAGCTTAGAGGAGTTTCGTCAGACATTTTGTTTCTGCGGAATGAAGACAAGGTTTTTCTCACAGCGGGGAGATCTGAGTGTTTGCTTTGCAGCTGTTGAAGAGCTGGTAGACAACTTACAGACCTGAATTACAGGCTAGATTTTTTCCGCTACAGCTTAATTAAAGGTTATCTTGTAAGATTCTTTTTTAAAACCTTTCCCACTCGCCTGTCATTAATCAGTGTTCTCTGGAAGTGTTGATTCATGGTTAGATGAAATGGATTGAGATTTTTTTTTTTTTTTTTCATGTTTTGTTTTGTTGGGGTTCTTTTTTTCTCAGGTCAAGAGGTAGTCCAAGATGGCTGCAGCATCTTATGATCAGCTGCTGAAGCAGGTGGAGGCGTTGAAGATGGAGAACTCCAACTTGCGACAAGAACTTGAGGACAACTCAAACCACCTTACCAAACTGGAGACAGAGGCCTCTAATATGAAGGTACTTGCTTGACTGAGGTTTTTGAGTTAGTGATTCTCTTGCAATGCCAAGAGATTCACGAATGTTGGGAGTTTTCTAAAAAACAAACAAACAAGCAAAATAGGTCTTGAGGTCTCCTGGCTTTGACGTGAATGAACCGGATTAACCACAAAGACAGTTTACCCTTTATATTTCTGTATTATATATTGGTCACATGCACCAAGGAAGGGGACAGAAGCATCATCTAACTTTCCTGGAACTGTTTTGGTTATTTTGACATAAGGGCCTTTATGTGCATTGCAGCCTGAAATGTCAAATAGTTTAATGACTTTAAAACTGAAACTGTTTCCACATAAAGTTAGGCCTTTGAATTTAGAACTCAGTAAGGGCTGTAATTACTGCTTAGGCCGACTGATGAGGTTAACGGGAAATGGAGATGAGCAGGGATTGCTGTTATGGAGAATGAACAAACCATCCCGCTCCTGGATGGTTAGCTCCAAAATTGTATACCAGGTCCTTAATGTTTGGTACTGACTGACGACCACGATTTGACAGTATAATGTCTTTGAAAGAAGACCAAAGGAAAAAAAAAAAAAAATTTCACTAAAATACTTTTCCTCATCTCTTACTACAATTTCCCTTGTCATCAGAATGCGTACCCACCAGAATACGCTGCCTACTAATTGCATTAAAATTAACTCTTAAATGAACTCTTGAGAGAGTTAAAGTAACTCTATTAGAGTATTAGATTAATTCAGAGGACTGGCCTCCTATACAGAGATTAAAGCTAGGGTTTGGATTAAATTGCTCTCCGCGTAGAAAATTCTCCACAGAGTATAGAGATTAATCGAGGCCTTGGAAAACAACATTTGAACGATTATGTTTGCACATAAACGCATAGCTAAGAGGTAACGGATCACTGACAACCTCTTTGAATTCACTGCAAGCCTGCCTGCCTGGCCTTCCATATTTACTTGCTTAAACATCAGCCTCTCTCTCTCTCTCTGCGTCGTTTCCACTTTTTAAAAGCCCTTTATTTCTCTAAAATCCCCCCCCCCCCCCCCGCATACAGAAAGTCTCTGTTCCCAGACTTCTTCTCCAAAGAGGTGCTTTTGATGTAGAAGAACAGGCCTGGATAAGACTTAATAGGATGTGACCTGGCAGCCGCAGGAGAGGGGACGGGAGAGAGAGTGCAACTCTAAATGTTGTCCGCTGGCTTTAGTTCGTTTTTTTTCTCTTTCTTCTTCTTCTTCTTCTTCTTCTTTTTTTTTTTTTAAATAGTCCCTCTATCACACAATATCTGAGGGCGATACTGTCACTTTAGGATTAGGGAAGCTCCTCTGGGCTGAAAAGTTTTTCGGAAGTAAGTTGAAGAACTGAAGAACTTTGAGGCCTAGAGTAAAAATGTATATATCTGGAAGGTCTGCTCTGTATGACTGAACGGAACGGCTGTAGAATTACATGATTTAAACTGATTATAGAATTATACTGATAATAGACCCAGGTTTCTTCAGTCTCCATCAAACAACAGTTAGTTGTTAGTAAGCATTAATAAGATGTCGTTACACTCTCCCAAACTGTAACAGTAACCCAAATGTGACCGCGCCTGTATTTTTCGGGACATGTAGCCTACAGTTCTTCATCAGTCGCCCAGTGAGCTCTTGAGACTCTTGTTCCCCTATGTATATGTCTCACCTAGTCACAGGTCCTTTCTGGAGGTTTTATTGCCTAAGTCTTAAAAGCAAATTTCCTTAAAGAGAGAAGGAGAGAGAGGGGGAATTTGGCTTTTTAGATGTTATTGTTTGCCAGCTGCTCTCGCTCTCTCTCGCTCTCTCTCCGGTTGCCGGAGGGAGCCACTGCTCCTTGGTTTTCCTCCAATATGCCAGCCCCTTTTCTGGAAGGGATGCTCTCCTCTCTTGCTTGCTAATGGAGACTGCTGAAAGATCTTTTGGGCTTATGTGTGTTTGGAGGGGGGGAAGGGGGGGGGGGGCAGGGTTCTCGGGAGGTAATGTGAAGTTTTTTTTCAGTTTGTGTTATGCAAGCGGTTTAGACTGCTTAAATGTAACTTGACCTCTCGTATTTGGGTTTACGAGATGAAAAACACAGAAAAATTTGGACAGAACCCTGCACGTCTGTCACAGCGTCGGGGAATAATCGTCCTAATGTGTGCTAACAAGACCTCGGTTTATTCAAATGCATTATCTGTGAAGGAGGAGAATAGAGCGAACTGGGAATTTGTATCCTGCTGTCTGCTTTTAGAGGAAAACGCACTCAGGCTAAACCATGCCGTGCTGAAGCAGGGAAAGCACAAAATTCTGTAAGGTTTTCTCTTCACATACACACACACACATTTATACATGTATATGTATATGTGTGTGTGTGTGTGTGTATATATGTATGTATGTATGTATACTTTCACACACACACGCACATACATACATATATCTTTATTATTTTTAATTTTTTTTTAAAGGTGTTTTTGTGAAGCCTTTTTTTTGTTGTGCTGCCGTGATACTCGGTGTAGAGTAGTCCTGGGTAATTTTATATGAGCAGAGCGAACAGCTGCCTGAGTAGCATAGCATCCATTTTGTCAGTGATTGGTACTTTCGAGGCCCCTCGGGCCGAGCGCTAAAACGACTAGCCGTCAGGAGAATGTTTGCTGCCCTCTCGCTGTCGCTGAAATTGCAGGAAATCCATTAGTCTCCTCATGGTGGCTAAATTAAATAGACCAGTGATTTGAAAACCCTCTAGTAACCCAGGAGAAACTAAGGAATAGGTGAGCACTCTGCTAATGTCTAGAGGTGTTTTTCCGAGAGAATACATTTTTAATGTTGCCGTTGCTATAACACAAACTCCTAAACAGATTGTAAGTCTTATACATTGGTAACTTGCTACGTTAGGCGATAATTTAAATAGAGCACGCGGCAGAAACATTGCAAAACTTTATTTTGACAGATGCCTCTCCTGAATGACTGAATCAGATATGGATTGAGACATCTTGCCTCTTTCCACCTCTGGGAATGTGAGGGTTTATTTTAGAGATGTTCCTTTTCCTGCCTTTGTGCCCGATGAATGCGATTCAGCTCCATCCTGTAGCTATTTCCTCCTCCCCTCAGGCAGATGGAGGGAAAAACATCTACAGGCAGAGCGTAAACAACGGAGCCCCATCAGCGCTTCTGTTTCCTCCGTCAGCAGACGCGCTGCAGTTCGCTCTGCGTTGGTGTTTGGCTTGTTTTTTTAAACCGTTATCGTTTTTCACTTTTGGAACCTTTTTTCTTTTTTCTTCCTTAGCTTTTTTTTTTTTAATGAGGGGCGAATCATCGACTCTCAGTGTCTTCCCCATAACTGATTATTTACCTCCGTCTTAAATCAGGGCGCAGCATGGGAGGTGTTTTTTTTTTTTTGCACTTAGATTTGAATAATGATCAGAGCTGTTTGAGCCTTGAGATTGCATTGGAGGGGCTCATCCTGGCCTCATCTGGCTGATGAAGGGTGATGCCTCTGGAATGGAGGGGAATCTCAACATGTCACTCCTGATTCCTCTACGTTGTCGGCCGTATTTCTGGAGCTTTTACCAATGAGTCACGTCAAGTGGTCAGACTTGCCTTGTCCCAGTAATGAGCCGTGCCCTGGCAGCGTTCGGATCCACTCACACTGAGTGTCTGAAGTATGGAAAGGAATCTTTTTAACGGAGTCACACTCTGTTAGGACTAATGAGCTGTCTGAGTGGGGAAACACAGAACTGCTATCAAAGAATACCCCATCAAGGTTAATGGAGGCTGAAAAACAGTTATGGCCCAATTTACACCCCCCCCCCAAAAAAAGGGACCAAGGACTTCTCTGAAATTCTGTGCTTTGTAACCAGATGAATCTGAACGGATTTCCATTTTGATGAGAGATATACATGATTAACGTAATGCAGAGTGGGTCTAATGATGAAAAGGCATGTGATAATAGATATGATCACCCCCACCCGCCCCAAACCGACATCACTTCCTGTGACGCTATCTTTGTTTTTCTTCCTGATTGCATACCACTTGCCACGTGATGGGGTTTTTTTTTCTCCACTTTTCAAGGACATTTTACCTTAAAAAAAAAAAAAGAAAAAGAAAAAACTAAAAGCGGACAAAAGAGGCATTAACCACTCCCATCTCCGACCCCCTTCTAACCAACAATACAATTCCTCCCCAGTCCCCCTCCCCCCCCCGTTTCCTCCCCCCACCAAACATAGAAACACAGAGACCAAGCCTCTGGAGTGGCATCTGATTCCAGGTCAGATGTGAAATTCTAGCTGGTTGAAAATCGAATACTTTAGTATGCCTGCTTCCAGCTGTACATTTGGGTCTCCCCCCCCCCCTCCACCCTCCACCCTTCTCTAATAATTGATTTCCAGTAATGTGAGGTACGCATGACGGGTTTTTTAAGAGCATGTGTGTCCAGCGCGAAGGCCCTGATGAGTCAAGGACGACCGCCGTTTCCACCGGACCCCGTGTAATCCGATTCTCTCGGACTGGGACGCGGTGTCACTGAAGTTCTGCTGATGTTCTAGCGCAGTGTTAGGCACACAACCAAAGGTCTGAATTTTTTTTTTTTTTCGCATACAGCAGAGGCTGCAGTGATCAGAACGTAGTTATTTATTTACCCCCCCCCCCCCCCCCCTCTTTTCCTGGTAGCCCTGTCATGTAGTAGACAGTTTCAGTTTCTTTAAAGCAAAGACGCTGAACATCAACAGTGTTAAGGCAGACCAAAACAAGAGAAAAAAGATGTGATTGAGCTATTTTCATCCCAGTTCTCCATTGGAGTGACTCAGAGCAGAATAAAGGGTCTGTAATCATATGACCATCTCTCTATAATGAAACCGTTGTTTTCCAGACACTGCTCAGTGTGGACGTCATACTACCATGGGAGAAACCATCAGGATTTTACAAGGTTAATCCCAGCCCCCCCCCCCCCAACCCTCCACCCCCCCTTTGGCCACCCCCATGAACAAAAAGAGATAAACGGGCCAGCTCTGGTCTGACGTAGCTGCTTTACTAGCCATTTTGTCTGCAACGTGGATGTACGGCTTGTGAGATAAAGGATAGGAGATGTTTTGACCCGTACAGAGCAGGGGTGTGTGTGTGTGTATGGGGGGGAGGGGGCTTGAGAGGTGCCTTTACTCTCTCTGTGGCCGTGGATGTGTTGGATATGAGGGGAGGAAGGAACGGCTTCCCGGAGAGAGCGTCACGTTTTTGGACGTTTCTACCTCTACTCCCCCCCCCCCCCCGCTCTGAAGCTGCACCAGAGGGCTCAGTCCTGCTGCTCCGGTCTGTCGCGTCCTGTAGCGCAGTGTTGATATTTCTTTAGTCTTACTGTACGCACACACAAGGATGAATTAAGACCGTAAGACTGGTATATCGGCTGTTCCCCCGTGTGTCTTGGTCAAACATTTCGCTTCGGTTTGCCGTGGTAAGTTTTGTCGATTTTCAGTTTTGTTCTGTTGAGTTGAAAGGATGAACTGTTCTTTTAGTAACATGTTTGCTTTGCGTTGGTCCTGTGTTTGATACTGAAGTGGGTCGTCCGTGTGTGTATTTAAATACACGCATACATTCATACAGACGTACATCCAAACTAGGAATCTATTGATTCCCCAGTTGGAGTGCAGTGGGCTAGATGTTTACCACAGGGCTGCGCCAATTCAAACAGCCTGTGGGGGGGAATGGTTACAGAACTGGTATGTAAGACACTTGTGTCTCTTTCTAATTGTAATTGTTATTATTTGGAAACGTTATCAAATTCATTTCCTTTTGCATTATGCATCTCTTTGTCTCTTGTTCTGTCGTTCTTTGCCTGACTGTATTTCTCTCTCTGTCAGTCACAGTGAGGTAAGGTGTGTCCGCCCACTGCATAGAGTAAAACTCTTTTTTTTACACACACATATTTGTCTATTTTTGTCAAATGGAGAACATCACGCCAAATGTTGAGCGAAGAAAAACAAGTTTACGATGCACCAGCAAAAACATCCACAAACATTACAACAAATCAGTCATGAAAAAAAAGTAACCTGTTTTGAACTACCGTTTTAGGTCGACTGTTTTTTTTTTTTTTTTTTTTTCCCCTAGTACCTAAGATACATAGTAACAAATAACATTCCAAATAGCGTGTTATCATCGTCGTTGAAATGTGAATGAACCCATTGTAATCTAGCTTGTAACATTTTTTTCCCTGTCTCTTATAACTGGGTTGTGTTCATTTTTACTAGATTTTGTTCTTGCAACCACTGTCAAAAATATGGTTGAATTAAAATTGAGCGGTTGGCACCATATTGAATCGCGTCACATTGTATTGTGTCGTGTCGTATTGCATTGTATCACACCGCGCTGCATTGAAACAGGGCTGAATTGTGTTGAACTACTGCCTGCTCAAAATGTATTTTTCATACATTTGTTGTTCACGTACCAAACTGCATATCGTATTGGTCTCAGTGGGAGAGATCCGCAACCCTGATACAAACTTATATGTCCAGATATGTTTGTTCGTGTGTGTGTGTATAGAGAGAGAGGAGAATTGTAAAGAATATACAAATACATATACATCAGGGTTTCCTGTTAGCCGGTAATTACCCGTTTCTGCCTGGTAAAGTTGATTAAAAACCAAAAAATGAAAAACTTGCCGGTCAAAATGTCGGCTCATACTGCTCATACAAAACGTAGCTATAATGAAGGCTGTCCCTAATCAGGACATTTGTGTTTTGACAGTGAAACAGTCTATTAACAGCATTGCAAGCTGCAAAGACACATTGGACACGTTTGATTGGTTTGAAGTCGGGCAGCGGAGGACTTTGTCGCAAAAAAAGGAGAAAATAAAATGTTACCTGGTAGTCTATAGGCTACATTTGATGCAATGTAGACCTAGCCTTTTTTTTTAAACAGGCTACAGATGTTACAGGTTACAGATGTTTCGTAACAGTCTACATTTCAGCGGCTAATGTTGAGGCTTTCCTCAGTCGTTACAGTTCGTCTTATTTAATCGTTACTGTTCATTAAATAGTCAAACTGATTTGAGGTCATTGTCATTCTTTCGTGAACCTAGGTGTACATTATATTTATCTTTGTAATAGACTGTAATTGAGAAATGCGACCGGTAAGTTCGGCAAATTTGTCCAGTAAAATAAATTCTCTCCGGACACCGGACTGGCAAGAAAAAGTCCTAGCGGAAACCCTGATGTAGAGCAGTTTAAGACAGACCTAATCAATAAACTTGACTGACAGGGTAATCAATAGACTTCTGTCTGAGCTGTCATAGGAGAGATCACAGATAATAACGTTGAGAGGGAAGAGTGTGTGTCACCCCCCCCCCCCCCCCCCCCCCCCCAAATCTTCCATGTAAAAAAAAAACAAAAAAAAAAACTACATAGACCTTTGAGAAGCTTTTATCTTGTGAAGTACCTTCCCTTGCACATCAAAGAACACAGCTAATGGAGACTACACTGTTGCTCTTTGAGGACTGTTTGCTCCTGCTAACGTTTACATATCATATGGACTGGTTAGGACGCCCTATGCCCTTGGTTTCCATTATGACCCAGAGCTGGTTACAATGGTTTTATTTCATTTATTTATTTATTTACTTATTTATTTTGCCCTTCTCTGTGTGGGGTCTGTATGAGACTACCTGCCATTATGCTATGCAGTACCACTGTTCACCTTATAGGCACAGTGTTTTCTTATTTACCAATGAGATGGTGGTGTTTTTTTGACCTCTGGAAATGTGAGTTTTGGGTAACCTTTCCCCTTAGTGCAGTCAGAGTCATGGTTCCAGTGAGCTACGCCCCGGATGACACGTCGAAATCGACGACTTGAATTAAGAAGGATCAGTTCTATGTGGTCCACACACTCAGCACTGGGATCAGATCTGAGAAATATCGCTAGATTAAAGGGGGTCGCCGAAGCCCATCTGTAGGACCTCAAGAGTCGTTTGTGTCTGTGTTCGTGACAAAGCCGTTTTGAAGATGCTTCAGAGGCATGTTGATGTGTGTGTTTTCTTTCTCGAGGTTACTGAGTCTTACGGGCGAACGCAGTCCTTTGACTCAGGGGAGCGCCAAAAACATTCCTGTCTCATTGTTTTTCTTAACCTCCCTAAAACGTTCTCATGTCAGCGCCATCTTTAAAATATTTGACCGTCATTTGTTCCTCTGTCTGTAATGACTGGAAGAGCAGTCGTTCACGGGATTGTTTCAGAAATACCAATAATTTGTTTCTTTCTGTCTCTCTTTCCCCATCTCTCTCTCTCTCTCTTTTTCTCTTGTGTCTTGACTTTCTCAGGAGGTGCTGAAGCAGCTACAAGGAAGCATTGAAGAAGACCCATCCGATTCCCAAGGACAAATCGACATTTTGGAAAGAATTAAAGGTAAGAGAGTTATCTTTATCTTATCCTACACTCTTCATCCAATCAGAGCACGCTCGCAGACACTTTCTTCTCCTTGTCAATCAAAATGAGACGTTAAAGTGACTGGTTAGCGTATCTTTAGTTAGTTTAACATTACCTCATTAGCACATGGCACGGAAAAGGCTCATTTTTGTGTGTGTGTGTGTGTGTTTAAATCAGAGATGAGCCTGGACCCTGGTAGTTTCCCTGGGGTGAAGCTCAGGCCCAAAACCTCCATGCAGGGCTCCAGCTCGGGGCGCTCCGCCGACAGCAGCCCCAGCCCCAGCCCCAGCCCTGTGGGGTCTTTCCCCAGGAGAGGAGCGGCCAGCGCGGACCGAGACAGCGCCGGGTACCTGGAGGAGCTGGAAAAAGAGAGGTGAGCTCACCAGTTCACCGTTTAAACACATAAACTGTTCGCATTTTGACTACGAAAGACTTGAGACAAATCTGGAGTAAATTTGGGGATATCAGAGAATTCAAGAAAGTTTTTTTTTTTTTTGTTTGTTTTTTTTTAGAAAATTTGGGGCTAAGAGAACTCTCAAACAAATAAAAATGGTTCTGCTAAGAGATTTTTCAGACAAATTAAAATTGAGGATTTTTTTTTTTTTTTTTGCTGTTTTCTTCATCAGGGTGTATTTACTATGTCAGAACATCCTGTCCTGACCCTGAGTTTCAAGTAGAGGTTTTCATGCACGCTCTTGAAGTGCTGTCCTCTTATTTCTCCAGTCATGTCTCAACAAAAAAAAAAAATATCACAGGTTCCAAAATGTATCTGAGAATTTGTTTTTTTTTTTTTTAGATGCGTGTTTGGCTATGCATAATTAAACAGTGGTTATCATTTGCTCGATGAATCGTGAAATGAAAACGGCGGCTTTCCGAACCCGACGCGAAATGAGATCGCTAATGTTCACGCTCGTCACACTTTGCATATTCTCTGCCCTGTGTTCTTGTTTTGCGTCAGGTCTCTGTTGATGGCGGAGCTGGAGAAAGAGGAGAAGGAGAAGGACTGGTATTACGCCCAGTTACAGAACCTCACCAAGAGGATCGACAGTCTCCCACTGACAGAAAACGTAAATAAAAAAAAATTCCCCAGATAAATATGCAAATGAATTAGTAACTGTGCCAATGCATGGTTTTTGTTTTTGGTCTGTGTTTTTCTTTTTTTTTTTTGCTTGCAGAATATCACTGTCTATCAGTTAGTTCCTGAATGGTCATCCTTTAAAAAAAACAAAAAACAAAAAAAGGTTAATCCCAGGGATGGCTCTCTTAGTTCTCTCTGCAGACGGACATGACTCGGCGGCAGCTGGAATACGAGGCGCGGCAGATTCGAGCCGCGATGGAGAAACAGCTGGGCTCCTGTCAGGACATGGAAAAGCGAGCACAGGTGAGGAAGGCCCGGAATCTAACAACGTTCCAGATCCTTCTCCGCCCGTCCAAAAAATCCCGTCGCTTTTTGTCCTTACCCCCCCCCCCCCCAATTAGTCTTTTTTCTTTCTTTTTTTTTTTTAAATTTTTTCAATTGGGGAACAAGCATTTTATGTGGACAGCCAATTAGAGACAGATCACGGAGATCCGGTTTTAAAAACACAGCAGGACTTTGGCACTCCAGATCTGGATTTGGTTTTATGCCCATAGAACAGTTTCTTGACCCCCCCCCCCATATGCATCGCTGTCTGATCTAACCTTTTCATTCTGGATGCTCGTGTGCCAAATTTTTCAGGTGCGGGTGGCGCGGATTCAGCAGATAGAGAAAGACATGCTGAGGATTCGCCAGCATTTGCAGACGCAGGCGGGAGATTCCGAGGTATTCCTACTGGCTCCTGCCATTACCACGATTCATGGGATTATCAATCAAACAGAGGAATGCACTTTTCTGTCATAGTGCCATGTAGACTAAACACTTTTTTTTTTTTTTTTTTTTTTTTAGAAGTTTTCTTTTGCCATTCTTGTCTCCTTTCCAACTGTTATGTGTGGAATCATGCAAATTGGACTATGTTTAATATGGAAATATATATATGTTTTTTAAAAATATTTTACTTTATCAT
Source organism: Chanos chanos (assembly GCF_902362185.1). Lineage (NCBI taxonomy): Eukaryota > Metazoa > Chordata > Actinopteri > Gonorynchiformes > Chanidae > Chanos > Chanos chanos. Next base: position 54,077,308 of record NC_044497.1, read on the forward strand.
TTGCATGGGTTTGAGCGAGTGACTTTCCATACCATGTGGACAGATTGTATAAGTGTATAAGTCGGTTTAGGATCAGTAATCTTCTTACTTACTGGAGATGCTGGGTTTCATTGCACATCAGTTTCACTTTGCTCGACGTTTGTTTTCTAACCTTTGACGCAGATCGTTCTGTGTTTGATTTCAAACCAAAACGTTGCACGTTCACTAAAAGTTCCACGCAAAATTGCCCTCTCTTAGCTGGTTACATCTTCTCTGTTATAACTGGATTTATCGTAATGACAGTTCTCTTAAGTATGAGTAAATCATCTCTTGAGGTGTATGCTTGCACGCTGTAGTCCATAGCTCTACTGAGAATCCAGCTCCCAGTAATATGTGCATGAGCACTTCTTTTCATCGAATTTTAAATGCATGATCGTACATGCGTTACATGACCTACCTTCTATAGGTTCAGCTTAAGAACCGTTTGATTCAGTTGTGTGTGTGTGTGTGTGCGTGTGTGTGTGAGAGAGAGAGAGGGAGGGAGATTTAATGTACATCCAGGATTATGTGTTTGTGTACACACACAATCATGTTTTAGGTCGTGCGGATGGTGTGTTTTCAAGCCCCGTGCTGCCCCCCCCCCCCCCCACCTCGTGTCTTTGTGCGCATGTGTGCTGTGTGTTTCAGATTCTTTGTGGATGTGAGCTGTTTAGCATGTGTTTCTTCCTGTTTGTCAGGATAAATCTCATTGGACACATTTAATTTCCCTCCCCCTCCGTTGCTCTAATCCTGCAGACTGAGCACAAAGCCTATATAGGTCAGACTGGGAGCCTGATGCTTCGGCAGCTGCTCTAGCCTACTGACTTCTGATCCAATCTCTCTCTCTCTCTCTCTCTCTCTCTCTCTCTCTCTCTCTCTCTCTCTCTATATCGTACCTTTCCTTCCCTCTGTACTTCCTTCCTTCCTTTCTTTCTTTCTTTCTCTCTCTCTCTCTGGAGTTTTATCAATGTATACTATTTCTTTTCTTTTGAATGCTCTCTTTCTCACATTGAAACTCCTCCTGCTTTGAATAGAGGAGAGGTGAGTCGTTTCCACGCCATGCCCCCCCCCCCCCCCCCCAGTCTCCCTGTAGGTGATGTGCACTTTCTTTTTCCACTCTCCAGCAAAGGATTCTGATTTCACTCTCTCTTCAGTTCTTCTGTGTTATGCAGACCTAATCTCTTTCTCTCTCTCTCTCTCTCTCTCTCTTTTCTCTCTCTCTCTCTCTCCAGGTGAAGCATGACCCCGTAGCCCAGGCTGAGGGAGCCCAGGCATCAGGAGACACTGGCATTGGCACTGCAGGGAGCTCTCAGGTAAGAGAACTGGCCTTTAGTGGGAAAAAGACAGCAGATGGGAGCTCCAGTGGTCTCACAGTAAACTAAGCTTGACCTGGGCGCTCTCTCCACAGCGATGTCTCAAATGTGACTGTTTAACTTACTGTTTACTTACTGTCGTAACTGCAAATGGACAACGGTTTATAGTTCGCTTTGTGAAGGATATTCTTACGCTTTCGTAATAGAGATGCCCCTGAAGGTTTTTTTTTTTTATTTTCTTCTTTTTTTTTTTGTCGAAGGTTCTCGGCACTGTTGTCATTTTATAGACTGATTGTTACTGTACAGGAGTCAGATTGAGCTATGTTCGATACGATGGCTCTCAATTAAGTTAAGTATCGTTTAGCGCAACAGATGGTGTATGGTGATCCAGATGGTCACTGTCCCTGTGAGCTCCATTTAAACATTTAATGAACAGACATATGCGTGTTCCTGATCACTTCACATCCTATATATGTCTTTGATTTATCAGGCAGTGGGATTTACCATTGCCCAATCCATTCGGTTATTTATCAGTTATTAGTTAGCTGCCATTTATCAGTATTCTGTCTGCAGTGAGACGTGAAGATGAAAGAGATGAAAAGCAGATGTAAAAAAAAAAAAAAAAAAAAAAAAAAAGAATTCAGTTTTCATTATGATCTGTTTCATGTTCAGTACCTGCAGATAAATGAATGGATGTTAAAACATAAGGCCTTTAGCTGCTGGTGTAGCTGCAAAATACCCCCCCTCCCCTCTCAACTCATGCCCCCCTCCCCCTCTCAGGGTTCAACCTCTCGGGCGGATCACGGGGCGGCCAGCGACATGAGCAGCGGAGGGAACTACTCTGTCCCTCGCAGACTCACGAGTCACCTTGGCACCAAGGTAAGATTTCGTTTAACCCAGTTTAAAGATTCTGTCTAAACCAGTTATCCCCCTTCTTTTAAAAATAATGCAGAAAAAATAATACATATATATGCACCACAACCTCATGGTTATCATGGTTTTGTCTTTGAAATAAAAATAAATAAATGTGTTCCTAAAATATATGGGAACTTGTCTCGCACATGCACAGGTGGAGATGGTGTATTCCCTTCTCTCCATGCTGGGGACTCATGATAAAGATGACATGTCCCGCACTCTGTTGGCCATGTCCAGTTCGCAAGACAGCTGCATTGCCATGCGTCAGTCGGGCTGCCTGCCCCTGCTCATACAGCTCCTGCACGGTAACGACAAAGACTCTGTGCTTCTGGGAAACTCTCGGGGAAGCAAAGAGGCTAGGGCCAGGGCCAGCGCAGCCCTGCACAACATCATCCACTCCCAGCCCGACGACAAGCGCGGCCGCCGGGAGATACGAGTGCTCCACCTGCTGGAGCAGATCAGAGCATACTGTGAAACCTGCTGGGAGTGGCAAGAGAGCCACGAACGTGGCGTGGATCAGGACAAGAACCCCAGTAAGGCGTTTGCGAAAACCCTGTCCCTCTCGTTCTCTTATCCAGTGTCTTTCTCGCATACGTTCTCATGTATATATTCTCAGACTCAGTCTCAGAGTGTACCCTACAGCCAGGAGTTGTAGGAGGACAGTAATCTAGTTAAACAAATCCTGACTTTTCATTCGTCTTTAAATTCTGCTGTAAAAAATATTTTTTTTTCAGGAATTTAAAATAGAAATAATTTTAACAGTTTTAAGTTAAAGATCAGAATAACGTACAGAGTTCTCTTATATCCTGAAGCTGTACTGTTTCCCCACTCAAAATGCAGAAGATTTATACTGAGGAATGAGTGTGCGTTGCATTGTAAAGTCATGGGATTGTCTTATATAATTAATGAATGTACATCATGCACAGTGTGTCTGTGTCTAAGCACTTAGTGGATGAATTTTTAAGCGCACAGCAGGGTTGAGTAGATGTTTGACTAATGCGAACCTGCGTTACTGTGTCGTGTCCTTAATATGTTCTTTTTTTTTTTTCTCTTAAATGACAGTGCCCTCTCCAGTAGAACATCAGATCTGCCCAGCGGTTTGTGTTCTCATGAAACTGTCTTTTGATGAAGAACACAGGCATGCGATGAATGAACTAGGTATGTGCTCACTGTTCGTTTGGGGAAAACAGGTAATGGTTTGTGTAAGATTATGCTGGCTGATAAAACTGTACAAGTAATTGTTTAAAAAAGAAAAAAAAAAAACTGTAGGATATCCGTTCTAAACTTTGGAATGTTGTTTACAGCAAAGCTATTCGGTTGTTTGGCTTTTCTCCATGGTAATTACATTGATTACATTTAGAGGAATGCAACATTAAAAAGTTAAACAGGCTGAAACGGTCTAGTCAGGGAGCAACACAGATTAAAAGAGAAAAAAGTGAATCTTCCAAGGATAATGAAAAAATCAATTTAAGAAAGGTCACACAATGCATTATTGGAATAATTTTATGTATCATTAGAATTATCCGTCTGTTTATCCGTCTATCTATCTATCTGTCTATCTACCTATCAACATATTGCCAGGCCTAGTTTAGTTGCAAAGCCAATGTGGTTTTTCGATTAATGGGGTTAAATTGGGGAACATGTTGCCTGCAGGTGGACTACAGGCCATTGGTGAGCTGCTGCAGGTGGACTGTGAAATTTACGGCCTAACAAGTGACCACTACAGTATCACTTTGCGACGATATGCTGGAATGGCCCTCACCAATCTGACGTTTGGGGATGTTGCCAACAAGGTATGTTCCTCCATTGATTTTTTTTTTCCCCATACCCCTAAAGGTGGGTGCATCTTGCATTTATATATATGTTTTTTTTTTATTTTTTATTTTATTTAATCAGTCCATCGTTGTGTATTCTAGCATATTTGTAGGCTCTCTTTTGTCAGTGTATGGGCATGTGTATTTATCTGTGCATTAATTTATGTTAGATATGTATTTGTGCGTTTTATTGACTGGGTCATTGTGTTTCTCCCCCGTTTGGTAGGCTACACTGTGTTCCATGAAAGGGTGCATGAGAGCTATGGTAGCTCAGCTGAAATCGGAAAGTGAAGACTTGCAGCAGGTATGTGCTGGAGTGGAAATGCTAATATTGATCCCAGTCTGTATTCTTATGCTCTCACGTGGTGTAGTCCTATGCTTAAACATATTTCACATACACGTGTTCTATACACTTTGTATTCACTTTATAACAAAATTACTGAGTTTTTTTTTTTTTTTATGGGCTGTAATTCATAAATCATTTGGTACTTTGGTAGGATATACGGAAATTGTGGCTTTTGAATTTGTGCTTTAATGGTGAAATTTCACAAAATGTAAAATGACCATAATAACATTTTTTTGTCCCTCTGCAGGTAATTGCCAGTGTCTTGAGGAACTTGTCTTGGCGTGCAGATGTGAATAGTAAGAAGACGTTGCGAGAGGTTGGCAGTGTCAGGGCACTAATGGAGTGTGCCTTAGAGGTCCAGAAGGTAAGGGCACGGAGGTATTTTTAGCTTCTGTGTGTATCGATGTTAAATCAGCATCAGTTATTGTACGTTAAAAAAAAATTGTTTCTGTTTTGCAGTGTGAATTTATAGGTTTGTTGATGTATCTGTTTTCCTCTTGTGTTGCAGGAATCCACTCTAAAGAGCGTTCTGAGCGCCCTGTGGAACTTGTCTGCTCACTGCACTGAAAACAAAGCAGACATCTGTGCAGTTTCTGGAGCCCTTGCTTTCTTAGTAAGCACTCTAACATACAGAAGCCAAACCAACACCCTTGCCATCATTGAAAGTGGTGGAGGCATCTTGAGGAATGTGTCAAGTCTCATTGCTACAAATGAGGACCACAGGTAAGGTGTAAATTTGGATGTATCTTTTTGAATGTTGCTTTAAAGTGTTTTTTTAGGGGTGGGGGGGCATTTTTAATTTGCATATGTAGATCTAATAATTTTTTTTTATTCTCTTTGTTTTCTTTTTTTTAAGGCAAATTCTGAGAGAGAACAGCTGCCTTCAGACACTTCTGCAGCACCTTAAGTCTCACAGTTTGACCATAGTGAGCAATGCTTGCGGAACGCTGTGGAACCTCTCCGCCCGAAACGCCAAAGATCAGGAGGCATTGTGGGACATGGGGGCAGTGAGCATGCTGAAGAACCTTATCCACTCCAAGCACAAAATGATTGCAATGGGAAGTGCTGCCGCGCTGAGGAACCTCATGGCCAACAGACCTGCTAAATACAAGGACGCCAACATCATGTCACCGGGATCCAGCCTGCCGTCTCTGCATGTCAGAAAACAGAAAGCACTTATTGAGGAACTGGATGCGCAACATCTGTCAGAAACGTTTGATAACATTGACAACTTGAGCCCGAAAGCCTCCCATAGGACCAAACCGAGACACAAGCACAACGGCTATGGTGATTACGATGGTGTCAGCAGGTCAGAGGGCTATAGCCCTAATGGTGTTGGGGTTCGGTCCCCTTACATGAACACTCCAGTGCTCTCCAGTCCGTCGCCTCGTGAGAATAGGGGCAACGCAGAAGGTGTCAGGCCAGAGAGAGACAGGAGCCTGGATCGAGAGCGGAGAGGGGCGTTCCACCCAGAATCTGAATCGGCCAAGAGGATGGGAATGCAGATTCCCACCACAGCTGCACAGATTGCACTGGTAAGGGAAGAGGTACAAGGCATGCACTTAGGGTTGGAGGATAGAACCGCCGGATCTACCCCCGATCCTCACTGCGTCCAAGATGATGTGAGTGGCATCAGACGTCAGGCTCCTGTCCACGGCCACTCCAACATTTACAACTATGGCAAACAAGATCTCCCTGGTAGGCCTTGCCCAATGCCCAAACTGGAGTACAGAGCTTCGAATGACAGTTTAAACAGTGTAAATAGCACAGATGGCTATGGTAAAAGGGGTCAGATGAAACCATCTGTAGATTCTTACTCAGAGGACGATGAGAGCAAATGTTGCGTGTATAGAAAATACCCTGCCGACCTTGCCCACAAGATACACAATGCAAATCACATGGAGGACGATGACGGAGACCTGGACACCCCTATTAATTACAGTTTGAAATATTCAGATGAACAGCTCAACTCGGGTCGGCAAAGTCCAAGCCAGAGTGAAAGGTGGGCAAGGCCCAAGCACCTTGAAGACGAACTGAAACGCTCAGATCAGAAACCACCCAGGTCACAAAGCCCGGGATACATGTTCACGGAGGGCAGTAGTGAGGGAGAGGACAAAATGAAAAAGTACCAGCCCCGGTTTGTACAGTCAGATATGTCCGGTGGATTCAGGTCGAGGGGTCCCAACTGCACTGAGCAAAGTGGCAGTGGGTCCGTTCATGGAATGAATAAAAAGATTAACCAGTCTATTTGCCACGTTGATGATTATGGGGATGAAAAACCAACCAACTATGGTGAGCGATATTCAGAGGAGGAGCAACCCGATGATCAGCCAACCAATTACAGCATGAAGTACAATGAGGACCATCACGAAGAGCAGCCTATCGATTACAGTTTGAAGTACTCGGAGGCTTCCACTAAAAAGGGCATGTTCAGCCACTCAAAGCCAACATCTGCTCAGAGCTCAGTCAAGGACCACTTAAGCCAGGACAGTTCGTCCTCTGTGACATCCATTAAGAATCAAGGCAGGGCAAAACCGCTCCACCCATCTTCTGGCCAGTCCCGATCTGGACCAACCAGAGTAATCCAAAAGAACACAGCTTGCAAGACACCTGCCATAAATCAAGAAACACTACAGACCTATTGTGTTGAGGACACACCCATATGTTTCTCACGGGGAAGCTCTCTGTCATCCCTGTCATCTGAAGAGGATGAAATGGAGGGGTGTAAACGTAACATAAATGCTACCAGTAATTACCCTACTCTGCCTGTTGCCGACAAAGAACCCGCTGTTGCTTCAGATCAGCGCACAACAGAAAGCCAGTCATCTATGCAATATGTCCGAATGAAACCTCCTAGACATCAAGGTTCTCATGTAGGACATGGTGATGGATCCAGACAACACAAGGCAGTGGAATTTTCGTCCGGTGCTAAATCACCATCCAAAAGTGGTGCCCAGACACCCAAAAGCCCCCCTGAACATTATGTTCAAGAGACTCCCCTCATGTTCAGCAGATGCACGTCTGTTAGTTCTCTTGACAGCTTTGAGAGCCACTCCATCGCAAGCTCTGTGCAGAGTGAGCCATGCAGCGGGATGGTCAGTGGAATAATCAGTCCCAGTGACCTTCCTGACAGTCCAGGTCAAACTATGCCGCCAAGTCGAAGCAAGACGCCACCTCCTCCCCCTCCACACTCAACTGGTATGAAGCATAAAATGAAAGTGCCCCCTCACACAGATAAAAGGGATATAGCCCCTAGACATGCAGCTGTAAATGCAGCAGTGCAAAAAGTCCAAGTGCTCCCGGACAATGACACGCTTTTACACTTTGCCACAGAGAGTACTCCAGATGGCTTCTCTTGTGCCTCCAGCCTTAGTGCATTAAGTCTAGACGAACCCTTTATTCAGAAGGATGTTGAGCTGAAGATAATGCCCCCAGTGCATGAAGATGACCATGGTAATGAGACAGAACCTGAGAAAGATGATGCCAAAGACCTAAAAAGTCAAGAAAAACCAACAACAAGTTGCGAAGTTGAAAAGGACATTTTAGACGATTCTGATGATGATGATATTGAGATACTGGAAGCCTGTATAAACTCAGCCATGCCAACCAAGTCGTCAAGAAAGCCCAAGAAGCAGTCGCCTTCTGCCACCTCTAGAATACCCCCACCTGTCGCTCGAAAACCAAGCCAGCTTCCTGTTTACAAGCTACTTCCCTCACAAAACAGAGGACAGCAACAAAAGCATGTGAACCTGTCTCATGGAGAAGATATGCCTCGGGTATATTGTGTTGAGGGAACCCCCATTAACTTCTCAACGGCCACATCTCTCAGTGATCTTACTATTGATTCACCTCCAAATGAGCTGGCCAGTGCTGAAACCACAGCCCCCCATGTTGAGCCTTCCAGTCAGAGACGAGATACGATGCCAGAGGGAAAAAGCGCAGAGATCAAAGATATTGGTGCTACTCCTGCTGCTTCAAATGAAAATGAAGGAGATGATATTCTTGCTGAGTGTATCAATTCTGCAATGCCAAAAGGCAAAATCCACAAGCCCTTCAGAGTACAGAAAATGTCTGATCAGCCACAACATCCCTCTGCTGCTCCCAGCAGTTTAGTTCAACAGGACTTTGAAAAGAAGAAGCCAACTTCTCCAGTGAAGCCAATGCCACAAAGCAGTGAGTATAGAGCTCGAATGCTTAAGCGGCCTGAGGCAACAAGCAGCTTTACTGACACCACTTCATATCCTGATAAAAACAAGGAGACCAAAAAAAACAGAACCCAAAGTTTTAGCTCCAAAGGATGGTGCAGATAAGCCTTCAAATACAGAGGAAAGGGTACGTCCGGGTTTTGCTTTTGATTCCCCGCACCATTATACGCCAATTGAGGGCACCCCGTATTGCTTCTCCCGCAACGATTCTCTGAGTTCACTTGATTTTGAAGATGATGACCTTGACTTGTCTAAGGAGAGGGCAGAGCTCAGAAAAGACAAGGATCAGAGGAAAGTGCCATCGAAGAACACTGGAGATCCACCTGCAAACAAAAGTGGGGCGGCTGCTTTCCAAACGGCCCCAACTAAGCCTCTTCAGAAGCCAATTGGTTTTGCACAAGGATCCAAAGAAAATGCTGGAGCGGTGCCTGATGAGAAACAGAAATTTTCAATTGAGGACACACCTGTATGTTTCTCAAGAAACTCGTCGCTTAGCTCACTGAGTGACATAGACCAAGAAAACAACAACAAAGACCACCAACACAAAGAGGATACAGCTCAGGTGGAAGTTTCCAGGCCTCAAGCATCTGGTTATGCACCAAAGGCTTTCCATGTGGAAGACACACCTGTATGTTTCTCCAGGAATAGTTCTCTTAGCTCTCTTAGCATTGATTCAGAGGATGACCTTCTGCAAGAGTGCATTAGTTCTGCAATGCCAAAAAAGAAAAAGCAACCGCCTAGAAACAAGGGTAATGATCAGGGAATGAAGGATGAAAAAAGCATCTTGGCAGATGGTATTTTAGCAGAGCAACCAGATCTCATATTAGATCTTACAGATACACACAGCCCCATATCTGAACAAGCCTTGTCCCCAGATTCTGAATCATTCGACTGGAAAGCCATCCAGGAAGGTGCCAACTCAATTGTAAGCAGCTTGCACCAGGCAGCAGCCAGCCTCTCTAGACAAGGATCTTCAGATTCAGACTCAATCCTTTCTCTCAAATCTGGCATCTCTATTGGATCCCCCTTCCATCTACCCTCTAATCAAGATGAGACAAAGCCTGTTGCCAACAAAGGCCCAAGAATATTAAAACCTGGTGAAAAGAGTACTTTGGAGGCCAAAAAGAAAGAGGAGGAAGCTGCTAAAAGCCTTAAAGGGGGTAAAAAGGTTTACAAAAGCCTCATTACGGGGAAGCCTCGACCCAGCCTTGACAGTGCATCCTCTCAGCAGAGGCAAGGTCAAGTTTCCATGATATCACGCGGAAGGACGATGATTCATGTTCCTGGCGTGAGAAGCAGTTCTCCTAGTACCAGTCCAATTCCAAAGAAACCCCTGCCTCGTGGCCAAGTCTCAAAACCGCCCTCACAAGGTCAGAGCTCAGGTAACTCACCCAGAGGCATGAAATCTCCCGCAAAACCTGACTCTGCGAGAGAACAGCCTCCTTCCCAAGGAGGCTCGAGTAAAGCCTCCTCTCGATCAGGATCCAGAGATTCCACGCCCTCCAGACCAGCTCAGCAGTCTTTAAGCAGACCCATGCAGTCTCCAGGTCGTACCTCCGTTTCCCCAGGAAGAAACGGGCTCAGTCCATCCAATAAATTATCCCAGTTACCCCGTACCGCTTCTCCCAGCACAGCCTCAACAAAGTCATCTGGATCTAGCAGAATGTCTTATACATCTCCTGGAAGACAGTTAGGTCAGCAAACGCCTACAAAGCAAAGCGGCTTGCCAAGAAGCACCAGTGGAATCCCTAGAAGTGAGTCTGCTTCAAAAAGTCTAAACCAGTGTGGAGTTGCAGCACCCTCAAAAAAGACAGAATTGTCCAGGATGTCATCTACAAAATCTAGTGGGAGTGAGTCTGACAGGTCAGAGAAACCAGGACTTGTTCGCCAGTCAACATTCATTAAAGAGGCCCCCAGCCCAACCCTTAAAAGGAAATTAGAAGAATCTGCCTCCTTTGAATCTCTGTCTCCTTCTTCTCCTAGCCTATCACAGTCACAGACACCGGTATCAAGCCCATCCTTACCAGATATGACACTCTCCTTGCCTTACCAAGGTAGTGGCTGGAAAAAGTCTACTCACTGTCAGAACTCCTCAGAAAACGGGGATGGAAAAGCTCTTAGGCGACATGACATTTCCCGATCTCATTCAGAGAGCCCTTCCAGACTCCCGATAAACAGAGCGGGAACATGGAAGAGGGAGCACAGCAAACATTCCTCTTCCCTCCCACGCGTTGGTACCTGGAAAAGAACGGGCAGTAGCTCCTCTATTCTTTCTGCTTCCTCTGAATCCAGTGAAAAGGGCAGGAGTGAGGATGAGAGACAGCCAGCTAACCCAACCCAAAGGTGTGGACAGGGCAAGGAAGGCAACGCCTCGTTAAAAGGGACGTGGAGGAAGATGAAAGAGAGCGAAATGGGTCATCCGACGACTTTAGATATTTCAGATCCGGCCAATGAAGCTGTCGGAGGCGGGCATCAGGTTGGTGCTTCTATGTCCAAGACTGAGGATGTGTGGGTAAGGATCGAGGACTGCCCCATCAACAATCCCAGGTCTGGGAAATCGCCAACCGGAAGCACGCCTCCTGTCATTGATAGTTTACCGAGCAAAGCACACGCTTGTGACTGGGAACCAAGCGATGCTCACATGAAACAGCCAACAGCGAATAACGAAAACGTGTCTGCGCGCAGGTTGGGTTCCGAAACCAATCTGAATTTGCTGAGAAGCAGCGAGAATCTCGACAAGAAAGGGACAGATATAAAGCCTGCTCCGAGCAACCCCAATATCACCACTGAAGTTCTGGAAATGGCAGTTGCGGAACGCACCCCTTTTAGTTCCACCAATTCCAGCAAACATAGTTCCCCTAGCGGCGCTGTGGCTGCAAGGGTCAGCCCGTTCAACTATACGCCAAGCCCACGTAAGAGCAGCGCCGACAACACTACCCCAAGGCCTTCACAGATCCCCACACCTGTGAGCAGTAATGTAAAAAAGAAAGACTCTAAAGGAGACACTACAGAAAGTGGGTCCTACATTGTCACCTCTGTTTGAGTTTGTTTTGAATGGTGGTGACACTGGTGTCCATTGGTGCTGGACCTCTATCAGAAATACAGACTGATATCACTTAATCTAGTCTCAGTTAAAAACGAAAAACCATAACAAACACAACTGTTGTAGATCATGCTGTAATTTAATGGACTATCATTGCTGGTTAGAACATAGGCAAACACACAGCTATCAGAGAATGAATGAGCTCTGCAAAGGACATTGTAATGCGAATTTGTACTGTACAGATTTTAATTATGTATATATTTAATTTAAACTCACATTAAGATCCTGTATCTATCTTCTCTGTCAAAGATAATCACTTAAATTTGAATATTTGAAATGTTGGAAGACTTCAGATCAGATGGACGTTCAGTACTAATGGTTTTTGATTTTTTTGAATAACTGTAAACATGCATTTATTCAAACGTTAATCATTTTTACAGCTGCAAATGTATATTCCTTCCCTTGCATGATCTGACCCAGTTTTACGTCTCCTCCAAGTGAATATGAACATTTCTGTGGTCACATGACATGTGTTGGTAGCTGTAGTGTAACCATTTTACACTTTTGTGTGTGGTTTTGAAAGTAAGGATTCAACCTTAACCTAGGAATTAAAAAAAAAAAAACATGGGACATTATATGAGAAGTAGATAGATACATTGCTCTGCTGTTTGCTGTATAATGTTACCAGATGTCTGTTAAATGAGACTTTTATCTTGAAAGGACTGAAGTAAAGTTTCGAAATTAAATTATTACTGTAGGTTTTTGGTGTTGGTATCTTTTTGAAAAGTTCATATGATGTTCCTTGTTAATCACTGAAAGCACATAATCAGATACATAACGTGTCGTATACCCGACTCACGCCTAACGCAACCCTGGGAAAGAAACAAAAAAAAACTTTCAATGGTCACTTTTTATTTTTGCTTTCTTTATGCAATACAATAGTTGGCTATTTATGGCTGAGGCATTTCCGATTGCAGAGAAAGAAACAAAATAAACAACATTTTCGTGAAGAAAAACAACATTGTACTTGCTCGTATGTTATATAAGCCTGATAAGGCATACTGCAAGGCATGAAAGTTTCAAACAAACTCAACCCTGGTTAAAATGTTAATGAGGATCTTTCCTATGAATCTTGCAAAGACCTTAGAGGATCTTGGCAGGGTGCTTGGAGATCTTGGTTAGATCTTTTAAGATCTTGTTGGATACTTAAAGGTGTAGTCAGTATCTTTATATATATATATACAGATATAGATATCGATATAAAAATATAGATATATAGGATCACTAAAGAACCTGCCTAGGACACTGGGTATATTGAACGCATTTTTATTTATACTGACAGATCTTAAAAAACTTTAATAGAATGTCAGATTCTATCTAGGATCTCTGAAAATCAAAAGAGAATCTTCGATGGGCTGTACAAAGATCATAAGAAGGATCCTGGCAAGGTCTTTGAATGCTTGATATGGGTGATTCCATGATATTTCAACCAAATGGGGAAAATCTTTCCACCACACCATCTTGGAATTGGCTGACAATTTTATTCCTTGAAAAATACACTCTGACATGACACATCCCAAATTTTTAGCTTCCTACTCCCCAAAATGTTCTGTTTAGAATTTATTTAGTACTCCTGAAAACTACCTTTAAATAAAGCATCTTCTTCAGTCATGGGCATTTTTCTGAACTCTGGAACTTAGTAACTTGGCCATAAATTTGACCAGAGATCTGAAATTTCGAATGCTGATTCAATATTTCCTGTAGATTCCAAATCTGTAATTTGGAATCTACAGGAAGTCAATGATGGCTTCTGGCACCTGCGACAGCCTTAACAGCAGACATGCTGTCTTCAAGGCTTTCTTCATGAGCCTTTAATGTCCTCTGCAGATACATAATGAAAGGTTATATCTGCTATGTTTTCTGAAGCCCAAGCAAACAACGGGATTGTGGACAGTTTGTGTCGTGTATTGGTAGTCTGTAGACCGGCTCTTGTGACTAACCTTTTTACAGTACCACCTATGCCATCGCAAGGGCGTTTACCATGGGACGTTACAAAGAGATTCCACTCAGCTTTTATTCCATTAAAGCCATCCTCATGAAAACACAAATTCCTGAAGTTATGACAGTTTTTGTGCTGGCTGGCTGCACTGTCACTGAAATAATGCATGTATGACAATTGCAGCTTCTGTACCAGCAGTGAATCCACCACAGCTTTGATGAACTTGTGGATGAACTACTGTCAGGCATTGCAGGCTTGAATAAAATTTCATTTTTGATGTTACAGAATTAAACCCGGAAATGACAGCGCAGCCAGCCAGAACAAAAACTGTCATAACTTTAGGAATTTGTGTTTCCATGAGGATGACTTGTATTTTCCTGACTTTTTATACCTCTTAATATGGTTCAGAGAAATTTTGTAACTATGTTTGGACCTCTTTATCTATTCAACCATTTCATCCAGCATAAAACAAATTACAGGTTTGGAATCCACCGGAAATATTGAATCAGCATTTCAAATTCCAGATCTCTGGTGTCATCTGTGGACAGGTTACCAAGCTCTGAAGTTCACAAAAATGCTTTATGTAAAGGTAGTTTTCACAAAGTACTAAATAAATTCTAAACAGAACATTTTGGGGAGTTGGAGGCTAAAGTTTTCGAATATGTCATGTCCGAGTATATTTGTATGATATATTATAAGGAAAAAAATTATCATCCAGTTCTGAGATGGTGTGGTGGATGCCTATAGTTCAAATGACAGGGAATGACCCATATGAAACCGTTGAGGATCGTGGTATTCATATGATATGAATAATTACTGTATATTTATGTCTGACTTGGGCTTGGTAATGTAAGGGGTAAATTCTACTGTGTTATGTGTGACAGGCTGGAGAGAAAGTGACAGGTGAGTACCAGCTTGCCTGCCTTTTGATAAATACCTGCCCTTGCTTCCCGACTCCATCCTTGACCTGGCTTCTGAAGTATCCACAATAAATTTTAGCCCTTGTTGTCTCTGCATTCTTACAGAATGAACAAACTAGGACTTATCTCATTTCTCTGGGATTCTCTTCTTTTGTCTGCTGTCTCCTTAAAATAACCCAGAGCCAGTCAGAGTAGGACAAGTTAAGTTTTTCTTACATTAGTCAAGACAATAGGGAAATTTGACCTCTGCATTTTAACCCACCCAAGGTAGCAGTCATCTCACACACACACCCACCCACCCCCAGAGCAGTGGGCAGCCACAGCTACAGCAGTTGGGAGATACGTGTCTTGCCCAAGGGCACTTCAGTCATGGATGTTGTGGGAAGGGGAAAGCACCCACTCCCACGTTTAGCCTGCCAGTCCCTGAACCTGTGACCCTCCGGTCGCAAGCCCGCTTCTCTGACCATTAGGCCACGGTTGCCCCATAGCTTTAACCTTTCGACCTGTGATTACCTTTTATAGGTAAAGGAAGTTGTTTTTCTAGGACTGTTGCTTTTGGCTGGCTGACTAGAGGTCTTAGGCTCAGTATTCTTTAAAACTGGTCTGTGACTGCTGTAAGATGTGCAGTACAAATAAAATGAAGTGAGCCCGGGATTTTTGATGTTTCAGAGAAATATCCTACAATACTAAGGTAATGGTACAGGGCACTTTTCCAGCTTGTGCCACTAGCAGCATTTTCCTTCTTTTTCCAGTCTCATTTAAACTTGCTTTTACAAATAAACCCTAAACTTATAAAGGCCATAGAGCTGTTTATAGTCTTTAGCAGGACTTTAATTGAAATTACACTTGAGGCATGGCACCTTTCTCCACTGCATAACTTCATCAGGGTACTTATGGTTCTGCTGGTTTTCGTACTGCAATCAATACTTTGCCACACTTTTTAGCCCATGTTTTTGGGCCGTGCATTCTAAGACGTCATATTATTAAACTAACCGGGAATATGCTGCTAACCCTTTAAGGAGATTGATTTTTCCCACGGGACCAGAGTTCTGCACCCCTGCGTTAGAAGCTCAGTGAAAATGAATTTAAATTCTTTTGTTTCTGTGTCACTTATCTATGCTGAAGCTCTTTTGTGTCATTTGTGTCTAAATAAATGAGCTGTCATGGTTAGGCTGTTTGTGGAGGGTCAAGTGAGGAATCAAGTGGATTTCCCTCATCAGCTCTGCCTGTTATTCAGAACAGTCAAGATAAACTGAATATGTGACCTGTACTGTGGAGGTCCACTGAAATAATCTTTCAGCCATATTTTTTCTTTTTTTTTTTGGAGGAAAGCCTTTAACAGCCTTTTGAGGTCATAAGGATAACCTTTTGTGACCCGTTATAACCTTTTGTGTTTGAAAGTATGAATTTAAGTAGTCCCTGAACGAGTATGGATTTCTTACAAACTTCTTGAATGTGATGCATTCTCTGCAATGATGTATAATCACCACCAGGGTGCACTATACACAGTCAACTGTACCTTGTAAAATCGCTTATTTTGGTAGGCTGATTCTGAGTTGCAGATGTTCTTTTGAACATTAGTGGTTTTATAAACCTTCACGATCCTGTACTCACTGTCCTATTCCATCCCTTGCAACTGGCCCTGGCGATTATTGTCAGTTCATATCTTTTCTATTAAACTTGTGATCAACCTTTCTCTCACAGTTTCCTCTTGGCTTCCATGTTTACAGACAATTTAAACAAAACTTTTCACTGGTATGTTAGGAACTTTGCTCAAGTCTAAGAAGTTGTGCCCAAAAATGGCTAAAATATTTCTAAATGTGAGGAGCAGATGTCATATCAGATGTAAAAAATAAGGTCTTTGCATTTGAATGATATTTCAAAAGAAAATAACACCAGGCAATATCAAAGAAAGTCCTGTTCTCACTGTCTTAATATGGGAAATGTGTGGAACATATATATAGTAAAATTTTGTTATTCTTTTCATGGGAAACATGAAGCTTGTCCCCCAAAAAGGCATCCGCTGACATTTCCTTTGGAATTTTTGCCTCGAAATTAAAGTTTGTCCATACTTTTTGTGTGTCGTCATACTTTCAGAATTGTCCCTGGGATTTTTTTGTTTTTGTTTTTAAAGAAAACAGCCATTTTCTTTAAAATTAGCGTCTTATATCTTTTGATCGCTGTTTGCCTTTCCTCTCTCTGGGCTGACTCAGTGACGAGACTGTTTAGGGAATCGGAAGGGACTTCCTGTGTTTCTTCTCATTTGACTTGCGGCTGAAACCACCGCACCACTCCTGTCGAGAAGAGGCTTCATTGAACCTCGGTAAGCTGGCCTCCCCTCTCTCCTTTTCTCCTTTTTTCTTTTTTTTTTGTTTTTATCAAAGTTAGTGTTTTTTTTATGTTATGTTAAATGGAATGTATTGATTGGCTAATTTATGCATATACATAGAGCTCCTTATAAAGCCTTGTTTTGCTGGGACTTTGAAAACATGAACACCTAACTACGGTCCAATTGTAACCTAAAGATAAACCAGGACCTTGGAAGAAGCAGAGCATTATGATATGGTATAGGATCACCAATGACTTCTTTCATGTCTGTCTAATGGTTGGAAATAAGTCTCTCTCTCTCTCTCTGTGTGTTGGAGTGTTGTACATCATGTGAGAAGAAAATCTTCTGATTATAATTTGCTTTCAAACAGTGTAAGGACTCGGTTTGTCATAGTTAAGACACGAAATGCCACTCTAACATTAAACTAAACATGCGTTTTTTTTTGTCTTTCCCTCAGGCTGAATTTGTCTACTTGTCATGTTTCCTTGATTATTTTGTGTGCGTGTGTGTGTGTGTGTGTGTGTGTGTGTGTGTGTGTGTGTGCGCCACAGAAAGAGCGAAATACGTAAAGCATTCTTATTCAAACAAAGTTATTCAAACAAAGTTCAAACATTCAAACAAAGTTATTCAAATGAAGAAAGAAAAAAAAAGTGTCTGTTAACTCGTGATACCGTTTGGGAAGGTGTGTTGACAGGAATGGATATAGTAAAAGTAATGACATGTACCGTTTATTTTCTCTTCAGGATAAACATGGAGGACAGTGACAATCATGTGGATTATTTCAATTACACAAATGAGAGTGAGGATTCCAATTTCAGTTATTACGAATCATATTATAATGGAACAGATGACACAGCAGGGCCAAGAGACGTTATAAAAAAGGTGTCCCTGGCCCTTTACTTTCTTACCTGTCTGCTCGGCGTCCCGGGAAACGCTGCCGTGGTGTGGATTGCAGGATGTAAGATGAGAAGGACGGTCAACACCATCTGGTTTGTGAACCTGGCTGTCGCTGATCTCTTCTGCTGTCTCTCCATCCCTTTTTCCGTGGTGGAGATTTTTCTCGACCATCACTGGCCTTACGGAAACGCCATGTGCAAGGTTCTGTCCTCTGTAATAATTATTAATATGTTTGCCAGTGTCTTCACGCTGACCCTGATCAGTCTGGACCGGTTTGCTCTGGTGATCAAACCCGTCTGGGCCCAGAACCATCGCAAACTATCGCTCGCCTGGATTCTCTGCGGAGTTGCCTGGATGTTAAGTTTGGGTCTCAGTCTGCCCACCATGATCTTAAAGGGTACCAGGTCTGACGAATTTTTCAACGTAACACTTTGCACATACCATCACGACAGTGACGCGTACTCCTACTACGACGAGGATCAAACCCCCGACCGCTCAGCCTTAAAGACCATTGGTACCATCCGGTTTGTATTTGGCTTCCTGTTTCCCCTCATCACCATCACGGTATGTTACGCGTTCATCGCCCAAAGGTTGAGAGCTAGCCGCTTTCGCTCTGACAAGGCATTTCGAATCATGTTGGCGGTCGTGGTGACGTTCTTTCTCTGCTGGGTCCCGTATCACGTGGCTGGACTGGTCCAGGATTATGGTGAAGAGCAGATTTCCCAAGTGGCATTTATGCTGGACCCGTTGGCTCTCTCCCTGGCATATATAAACAGCTGCCTGAACCCGGTTCTGTATGTATTCATGGGACAGGACTTCAAGTCACAAGTCAGGCTCTCTCTCAGACGGGTCTTTGAGAACGCCTTCAGCGAGGGTACAACAAACACCACAGTTCACACCAAAGGGCAGAAATGTTCAGCCTCTAACTCCTCAGCGATGCAACTGCAATATGTAACCTCACATCAGACACATTCCTTCTGACAGTACAAGCGGACTCACTTAAGTCAAATCTTGCACTGTTCTATTATGACAAAATGTTAATAGAATACAGAAGCACAGGTGCACAAACTGGTTCTGTTGTATTGTGAAGTAGTGAAAAGTTGATATGATACTCACTGCACCTGTATTAACTGCTGTGTGTAACCTTGGGTTTCACCCAGTTTAATTTCGAGTTCATTTGCCCAAAGAGGAGACATCAAATATAATGGCACATTCTCTGTGATGTTTCTATATTATGTGAACAGACTGAAAAAGCAGTTTATTAGGGTTTGAACATGTCGAATCTGTTAAATGTATTAGCACAAATTTATGGGGACAAACAGACATTAGCTAATATTTTTTTTGACATTTTGAGAAAGATTTAAAAAAAAGCCCATTTTCAACAACTCAGGTTAACCTTGCATTTGGAAATACAGTCCTATGCGCTTGTTTTTTTTTTTAAACTCTTTTGAACTCTTTTCTGATCTTATTTGTTCAGTTTTAAACATTTCAAATCACAGAAGTGTAGCTTTGATGTTAATGACTTCCCGTTTGTGGGGCTAAATGCAAACCCAGAAGTGCCTGAATTCAAAAGGAAGGAAGAGTCATTTACTTTTGCTGGGCATGTACACTTCTTTAACGTTATCATGCCACAGATCAGCATTTTACGTGTTAACCAAACCAGGACATTCTGACAGTTGACACGACTTTCTTATTTATGTGTCCAGAGTGCTATATAATATAATATAATACATGCTGTACATTGTTAATCAAATGCATTAGTAGAGTATACTGGAATTTCAGGCAGTGCTCAAACATTTCCGTCCACAATTTTGAACTGAACACAGTTGAGTGCTCATATGGTGTAACTGTCCAGGACACGTTTTCTTCTACTCAGTCTTGGATAAAATCAAGAGAAACAAAAATAATTCCCAGTTTTCGACGTTTAGAATGTGGTAACAGATGTTTCTTAGCAATACTAACAATTCTGAAGTCCATGCACAACACTTTGGCTAGCTCTGTTTAAACAGTGTTGTCTGAGAAATAGGTGTCATTTTGCGGTTGCTGTGGCTAACGCATCGTCAGTTTTTAATAAGGAATTTATTTTCAGACTGTTGTGGAGGAAGAGTCCTTGCTCAAGCAGGAAGAACAGATAACATCTGTGAAACAGATGAGAAGTTCAAGTTTGAGTAATATTATGTACCCTTTTCATTAAATGGCACTTTTTCTGGAGCTCCAAGTTCATGGTATTTGTGTGTGTGTGCGTGTGTATGTGTGTCATGTAGTGTGACACTAATCACACAAAACTCAATACCCCCTCCCCTTTTTTTTTTTTTTTACCGTTGTTATATTAAAAGCATTAATGTCATGTGGAGATAGGTATGCTGTGATGAGGCTAGTTAATTTAATATAGGCCACAGATTGACAGATACTAAAGAGATGTTCAGTGCAGCGACAGCGATTACAAAAACATACAAGGAAAAAAATTACTTCTGACCCCGCAAGACCAGAAGAACTTCTCAGAAAAAGAAAGAGGAAGTAAACTGATCAGAGCTCTTATTTCAGCACAGGAAATGTGGACGGCGTATTTCAACCAGCCATTTATAAGTTTATCTTTTATTTTTTAAAGTTCTAGATGTGGTCATTTGAGTTCTTTTTTTTTTCTTTTGTGAAGAAGAGGCATGTTTTTCTTAGAATAGCCACTGGATGGGGACAGAGTCTAGATTTACAAATTAAAAATAGTTAAATAGGAATACCTATCGCACTGTTAGCTAAAACATGAAAAGCAGACATGAAGAAATGTTCTGCTCTACAAGGAAAGGTAGACCAACGGTATCAGCTGCGAGAGAAACACGTCACACTGTTGAGTCATGAGAGGGTCAAAAAGAAAAACATAACAAAATGTCCCCACTGGAGAATACCCCCCCCCCCCCCCCCCCCCCCCAGTTTGTTCTGCTTTGCCCTTGACACATCCTCAATGTACTGTTCTTTCTTTTTTAGCCCAAGTTGCTGACTTGTTACAATTCACTTTCATTTTCATTTACTTCCACATCAGCTTTACTGTATAGTCCTCTGCTGAAAGACAGAGCGCTTTATTTCCATCCATCCATCCATCCATCCCCACCCTCTCTCGTCCTGTTCCTCTTTTTTTTTACCAC
Organism: Chanos chanos; assembly: GCF_902362185.1. NCBI lineage: Eukaryota > Metazoa > Chordata > Actinopteri > Gonorynchiformes > Chanidae > Chanos > Chanos chanos. Next base: position 54,098,244 of record NC_044497.1, read on the forward strand.
ACATTGTTTCCGCTCAATACATTTTAACCAAAAATAACACCACTTACATCAAAGCAGTTTTTTTTTTTTTTTTTTGCTCACTGCGGTTCTGTAACACACAATCCTTTTCTGCCTTCCCTGTTAGCGTAAGATCTGAATGTGTACACAGGGCCTCAACAGCTTATTTGAAGTTTTGAAATGGGTTTTAAGCTTGGCAAAAAAAAAAAAGCGCTTTAAAACATATTCTCAGATTCTGCATCACTGATACCGGCGCCTTTAAGGGCTACCACTGCTAAAATAATTATTTGGATCTTTCTTTACTCATTGAAATCACATCAGCTGTTTACAAGCCAGGTTACTGTAGTGTAGCCTTTGAAACTTGACCCACATGATGCAAAATACCCTCACAGTAGTGTAACACTCATCTGTCCATCAAAGACTTAGAACACCCCCCCCCCCATTCACTTTCCCTGCTCTATCACACTTTAAAGGGGAAGTTTACCCCTTTCTCACGTACAGGCTCCTTTCAGTCTTTCCCTCAGTGTTTGTTTGGACCTCAGACATTATTTATTTATTTTTTTATCAAACACTTGGTATGACCTACAGTGCGCTCATGACTATGTTGCTTTAACATCGCTGTTAGCAACGGTGGTTACTGTGCTGACAGTTAACTTCCAAATACATTTTTTCTCAAATGTCACGAGGGTTTTCTGGGCTGTGTTTAATCTTGCGGGAAGCTGATCTTAGTCGCTCTCACAGGAGGTGGGATGAAGCAGAACGTTTTACTACTGCTCTGTAAAAAAATAAAAAAATAAGATAAAAAGGTTTTTTTTTTAGATTATTTTGGTTCTATTTGAGCCCACAAAAGTCATGCGCTGATATACTTAGCAAATTTCAAAAATGCAAACCCAAAGATGCATATGTAAATATCGGTATACTAGAATAACACTCATTGAGTCATAAGAAAACGCTTGTTAAAACAGGGGGGGCCGTACGAACTCTCTCTTTGAAACCACCATGGAGCGTTTCCTCTCGTCTTTTTTCCTGTGCTTGTGCTCTGTCACAAACTCTGCAAGTGTGAACAGTAACCAGTGGGCTGCTGACCAAACCGCAGCGCGCCGAAGTTAAAGGTGCGGATGACAGGCGCAGATGAAAGCATTATGGAGATTGATCGGATCGTGGATGGTTGTGGTGATTTAAAACGGGCGTAAAAGCCCTTAAAGTTGTCTGCACTCGTTGAACCACTGCGGTGGTTTTCTCATCGAGTCCTCCAGGTGTTGGTTGCGACTTTTCAGCCTCTGGATCCACTCCTCGCGTAACCTGTGTGCAGAGAGTTTAAAACGTACAATGTGTTACTGTCGCCCCTTACTGTGCCCGGAACTTTCTGAGGGTGTTTTATATTCTGATTACAACAGCTTCATCAAATCCGTCCCCCTGACTGTCCGTCAGACCAAACTACATGCTGCATTAGCACCTGACCTCATTCATGGCATTAAATTGTCTGTCAGCACTCAAAGAGAGAATGTTAATTAGGAACTGGACCGTCCCGGGCCCCCTTGACGGGCCAAATGCCTGCCCACAGCCCAGCAGTTGTTACAGATGGTATATAAAGGTAAACTTAATATGGATCATGCATTGACTGTATTGACTTACACTGTAGTTCAGGAGCATTAAGACTCTACCAGACTCAGTAGATAATACCTTGATCCCCAATTACATCGGACCAAACCATGTGTAATGTCAGCCTCTTCAAAGCGTGGTCTGCTTTTTTTTTTGTCATTTATTAATATACCACTAGATCTGCCTTAAAGCTCATTGTGTTGCTGTGTGAACAATTCATATATTCATTATACGTTTGGATGCCAGCCAGTCAGCATGAGTAGTGTGTAGTCTTTACAGCTGTTATGGAGGGAACACATTCTCACTGATTTGTCAGAGGGCCAGAGACAGTGTGATGTTGTCCGTTGTGCGTGTTAATCCCTACCGATCCCACAACGGAGGGAACAATCCAGAGAGGGCAGGCAAATATAAACAACAAAAAGCACGCCTGAAAAAAAACAAAACAAAAACAAAAAAACATCCTAAGCATCCTCGTTCCTCCCTGTTACCAGATAAGCATAACAGGTTTTGATCTTTTGGATCACCCGCACCATTGAGCCTGACACGTGCTATCAACGATTCATCCCCCTGTCTGATGCTGATTAAAACCCATTTACCGATCAGCTGTGCCTCAGGGTGTAATGTTTGAGTTGTCATGGTTACGGAGACTGCATTTAGAACATTTTCTGTGGGGCGGATCTGTATTAGTATGAGGCATGAGTCTGTGATTCCCTTGCTTCAACACTAAATTGTCAAGTTAGCATTTGAATGGGATGTATAAAGAACTAATTTTCAATTTGAAAGGAATAGAGGATGGAGACTGAATTCAGTTGTGTTGGGGTGGGGGGTGGGGGTGGGTGGAGAGGGGAGGGGGGGTACTCTGTCGTTATATTCTCTGCCCTTAAAGAGGCCTCGTATGGCTGTTATGGCTATGTGACCTCAAATCATTTATCAAAATAATTTCCAATTTCAGTTTATTAGACAGTTATCTTTTTGAGCACTTCCATCAACAGTGTGCTATAATAAGCCAGATGAGAAACTTTTTAGGACAGGAGAAAAAAAAAAAAAATCCCCTTTGATAAAGTGCGGTTCCATAAGATGGAAAAATAATTTAGGATAGGATCTACACACTCTTTCTGACAGCTCTACTCACTTTGATAAAGCACTGCTCTTCATTCTCGACTCTTCGTTTCGCGTCATCTGAACGTGACTTTCGATCCTCTTCTCCCAGAACTTTCTTAACTTGTATTTATCATGGATTCTGGCCAAATTCATTGTCTGTGACGATGAAATGAAATGAAATATTACCTTTTGATAGATTGCCATTGAAAAGAGCATGTCTATCTCTGATGGTCAAAGATAATTCAGATCTTCCAGAGACTTATAATGGTCTATTTTTATCAATGGAGAGTCCATAAGATACTATAAACACAAAGTCACTGCTCAGAGCCAAATATATTAGATGAATGGACATTTCAGAAGGTTAAAGGTCATGCACACTACATAGTTTCCACAACACCAATAATAATTTCAGCTTTATAGTGCTGCTACTAAACCACCACTACCACCACTACTCCCATTACTAATACTAACATTAAAATCACTATTACTGCTGCTGCTACCACTATTCCTACTTCCACCATTACTGTTACTACTAGTAGTACTATTACTGTCATTACCACTACTACTACTTTTCCTAATACTTGCGGCACAAATAGTGATTCAATCTATAAACTGCTGTTGCAGCCACAGCAACTAATTTTTCCTTTATAGCACATTTGCAAAAAATTCAAAGGTCTATAATATTACATGAGGAAATATATGAAAATACATATAAACAAGGATATAACACAGGTTGTATTTATTTATTTTTTTTCCCCCACTGCATATAAGATAAATGCAATGTGTGTATTGCTGATAAGTCAGAAACTGAGTTTGAGGCTTGTGTTATCGTTACATAGCGTGTGTGTATGTATATACACAAGTTATCTAAAGCATCAATAGAGTCAGGCTGACCTGTGTGTTGCTGCATGAATTTTAATACTGCATCCTTGGTGATATGACCTGTGAAGGAAAACAATTCTGAACAGGTCTGCAAGACAGGTGGAAAGAGAGAAAGAAAGAAAGAAAGAAAGAAAGAAAGAAAGAAAGAAAGAAAGAATCTAAATGAAGACTTACTGCAAGAGGAGGAATACTACTCTGATTTTTATCAGTCGTCCTGTGAGCAGGTTCATCCAAGTGTGTCTTTCTTCATCAGTAGAATAAATACAGGTCATCTGAGAGCCATGGCTGCCTGTTATCTCTCTCTCTCTCTCTCTCTCTCTCTCTCTCTCACACACACACACTCTTTCTCTTCCTCCTCCCTTTCTGTCTCCTGTCTCAGCTGCTTATTTCTGGACATGTGAACCAGACCAACGTGTAGAAGCCAAGGAGGAATTCAACTGTTTGCACTGGAGTTGCCAACTAGCCACCCCAGAGATCTCCACGGATTGCAGAAGGCTCTGCTGAAGCCTGCCCTGCACCAAAAGGCAAGCAGATGCTTAACTGAAGCTTAGCTCGTGTCCAGTCTCTCCTCACTCCTCTCACCACCATAAGGTCCTCCAAAAGATTTAGGCGACCTGGGGGAAACCCACATCAGAGCACCCTTTGACTTTTCTCCGTTTCCACTCTCGGGAATTTGTCAGAGTAATCACAAAAGGGCATTTTTGGATGAGCGACCAAAGAAATGGGCCTAAAACTATTTAAACACACACACACACAAACACACATACACACACACACATTTACAAACTCCTGTAATGACGTTACATTGAAAACCTTTTTGACTTTACTTTTTTGACTTCACGTCTTTTACTCACTCGTCATCGCTTCTCAGAGGTAAAAAGTGCCAATGCTAGACTGAAGACGATATTTTTAGGGAACCGATACTTAGTTATAATATCTGTTTTCAGATGGGAGTATCGTTGCTGAACTAAGACACCGTCTTAACGTAACAGCAAAACTGAAAATGCGAACTCTAAGATTTTGGTTCTTGATTCCCATGTTTTGCCCCGTGAGAACGGTATGGTTTCGGTTTCAGTTGCAGTCCCGACATATGGTTCTCAATACTATATTTAATTAGCCTACAAGTGCATCATGCCTTTGTTTTTTCATTTACATTGAGACATGTGACTGCGGATATTATCAGTGGTTTGAATTAGACACGTTGCTGTGAAACCTTCCCTAATGCTTGTTGTCTCGGCGAACTGTCCCAGCAGTGTTGTGCACGCGCTCATCAAACGGCTCTCGGATATAATTCACGTGTCAGACGCTTCTCATTGGTGATAATGTTTTACGAAGTGTGAAATGAACGCACCTAGTTAAATCAAGTTCTCTCTCGCCCCCCCCCTTTTTTTTGGGTGGAAGGGTGGTATTTGTTGTCAGAACAATGAGATTAACTGAGACTCAGAATCGGTAGAGTCATACATCAAGCATTACAACGCCGTAGTTTGATGCTGCAGTATTTGGCTGCGCCGTCGCCTGTCTGGATTTGGTTGATACTCACTTGGGCGAGAGATGCAGAGTCAGGGGAGTGGCTGCCTGCAGCTGACATTGCGCGTGGATTTAGGGACGTGTGAGCATGTGTGTGAGAGAGATAGAGAGAAAGAGACAGAGAAAAAGTGTTAAGACACAGGAATGAGCTTGATGTTGCACCTGCTCTTTGTATTCTTCTCATCGTGCCCGATGTGATTGACAGCTTCACGTCCCTTACAAGCAAGAGGGGACTCTTTGATAATCTGTGCTGGAATGTTGTTTAGCTAATTATAGTGGATTGAGAAGCCTGTTCACTGAAAAAATACAGTAATACTCCGTTATAGTGGTAGTATTTAATTAGACGTGTATTGTTATCACTCAAAGTTGATGTGTCAAGGTTTCTTTTGTTTCTTTTTAAAGGTTGTGGAACAGCAAGTCTCTGCGAAAATGTAATTTTATCACTGTTAGCAAAGCCTCAGAAGAGACATCTGTGCTGTCATACGTCCAGATAACTGTGCAACTGGAGCCATAACTGGAATGGACAGCTAGTTACAGCGCCAAGCCGCGAGGCTGCCAGGTTCATGTGGGGCGCATAGCTCAGGCTTTATGATGCGTGTAAATTTCATTATAACGCTCTAAAATGCCGTCACGGTTAAGAAACCCCTCCTCCTTCGAAAAAGACGCAGACACTGACCGGCTCACCGTTCAACCTCTCTGCCGACAGCTGACACCGTGGCAGTCCAAGCGGGATAACCACAACGGTGCGGAGGATTATCGGACAGGCTCATTACACCGAAAACCTTCCGCCTGTTAGTGCAGTCAGTATTTGTGTAGCTGGTCGCACTGAAAGAGAGGATATCGCTTCACTTGTCAGTCAAATTTATGGTTGGATGTCAAGTTTTTGACAGTTAGGGTCTTGGTGTATCTTCATAAAAGAGCTTTGTCGGTGCGAAAATCAAAAGCACGCCGTGTTAGATATTCAGTTCGAGACGACACAAGTTTACAACGCCAATAAAGCGACCTCAGATTTTGAGGTGGCAGATGTTTGTTTTTAGAGTCCGTGACCTCATTCTTCATCTTGCTGTCTCATTTAAGTAGATTTAACAGATGTCCAATCACATTCACATGCTCATCAACACTTGTAAGCCACTTTGAATGATCAGTGTGGAGTAAAAAGGGTATGACCTCATGGAAGGTCCTGCCAGAATTGGTGACGGGGCCTTTGGGACCGGTTGTCTGTCAGTGCTGTTGAGGTCAGTGTTAGCACCACAATCCAACACCATCTCGCAAGCAAGACTGAGTCCTGCTGGTTAACACAACCAGTTTCAGTAAACAGGGAAGAAAAACAAAAAAACCCAACTCAGACAGAATCAGATACGGAGAAAAAGAAAGAAAAGAGAGCGATAGAGTGATTAGAGTCTCTCTTTTTGCCATGGGTGTTGTCTTAAAGGAAGTTTGACAAGACAGGATGTAGACAAGGCGAGAAAAGTTTGTGTTAAACAGATAGCCTTGATGGTTTGTTGTTTGTACCTCCCCAAATCTCTGCTACGCCGATTACACATCGTTTATGTGCACATTATCAGTGAAAGAGGACATGAGTCCTTGTCTGCATGTTTGTGAAAAGGACAAAGCAAGAGGGAGCGGTGTAGAACCATTTTCAGCTCTTTGTAAAGGAATGCTGAGACTGGCCTTCGCTGTGAACGTGTAACTTTGAGGCAAAAATTTGAACTTGTTTAATAACTTTATAGTATTTGAGAATGTCTTATTCCGTAGAAGAGTTCTGTTTCCCGTTGCATTCCTGTTGGATGTCCCGAACTAGTTTGTTTCACGTCACACACACCTAAGTCACTGGCTAAATATAACTCCTCAGCCAGAGTATGACTGATGCAAAGTATTCTGGACGTTAGAGGACCATTAGAATAAATGAAGACAATGAGTATCAGAACTGTGCGTAGGTCCTTGATTCTACCAGCCCTGTTGGAATCTTTTTTTTTCTCCAACTGATCTTTTTCAGCTTGTTTCTGATTGGTTGAGAAATGTCAATACTTGATCTGGGGTGTAGAAATTAGCAGCTGATTTTGCAGTGAGGTCAATGATACTGCAGAAAAACGCCTGAAACAGAGCATCAGTGTAATATCTAGAGAATCATCCATCAGGGTTTCCACACCTCATGTTCCTGTTAAAACCACAAGTGGGCGCACCTGACCTTTCCACTAATGCTCTGCACTTTTCTGCGTGCCCTCATGCTGCTGCTACATGCGGTGTATCTACTTCATTGATTGGAGCATCTGTTTTTTCACGACATGCTTTTTTTTTTTTTTTTTAATTCACTGCTCTAACTCCAAGCAGCTGATACAACCATTTTTAATTGTTGAACACATCTCTCACTGTGGCTCCGCAGTCACCGACGTTGATTAATTCATGACCGCTCATTAACCTCAAAAGAGAGCCACACATGTTCCATTCAGTTTGACTGTTAGAGCTACAGACAATGTGGATGTGCGGGAAATATATTTCCTAAAGAGTCTCTTTCCTTTAGCACAGCTTCCCACCAAACATCACACACAGAGCGGTGGGAGTGTTCACATCTCCTGGACACCTGAGGCTAAGACATGACACAGGATGACAGGTACTACTGTCATCCTGTCATTGATTGGATCGATCGGTTTATTCAAAAACAAAAACAAAAACAGAGCAACAGAGCTGTTTCTCCGGCATGAAGAACAATATTTAATGTCCCCTTCCATCTAGCTGATGATGTGCTTATGCAGAACATCTTACTATCTACTACTGTGTGTGTGTGTGTGTGTGTTTGTGTGTGTGAGAGGTCACATCTTTCAGGGGAAAGTTTTGGGTTGGGTGTCTGGACCAATCAGCAGTGAGCTGTGGGGTTTAAGGTTACTGGGTCGATTCCCTCACCATTGCATCATTCCCATCACTGCCACTGACAAAGGAGAGAATAAAATGATGGACAAACCAAATATTATATTATATTATATTATATTATATTATATTATATTATATTATATTATATTATAGAAATATTATACAATATCTTATATTACCATGTATTGTTCTATAGTAAATGAATATTGATGAACTACTAAGGAGCTGATACCCTTCACCTTCAGAACAGCAAAAGTCCTTCTCGCTTTGATGTTCTACCACTTTTGATTTTGTTCTTTGTTTTGTTGTTTCAATCAGTTTGTTGTTGATAATTATGCTGACTGTTGTTCATGAAGGAAAGCCCCTACCCAACAACTCAGTTCTTTTGAGAGGTAAGGGTGAGGCCCCACCGACTCTTCTCTTCTCAGAATTACTCAGAATTAATATAGTAACATCTTGATAAAAGCACAGAGTGTATCCTGTCACCTAAAATGGCTTTGCATTCCTTTGCTGTAGGTCTACCATCCAGGGCAATAATAAGATTCCAGTAACTCCCATACCGTAACGTAGTCACTAACACGTTTAACCATCGAGACCAGGCAGTGTGGCCTGAGGGTTTCCTTTGACTCCCTCTAAACAAACTTGATTAGATGGAGGACAAAAAAAAAAAGATGAAAGATGACTCATCTTTCTCTCTTTCTGTCTTCATCCACTGCGGCAGAGGCAAGTCAGTGTGACCTGCGGTTTTGGCAGGGGGAACATTCCTCTATAATTCTGTATTCTACAACCCAACAGATATGTGCCAAGGGCACTGGACTGAGTACACACACTCATTTATATTCTATAACAGAGTGATCTTCCTGTTTTTTCCTTCCTCTGGGCTGTGGGTTTTCAAAGAGCTGGGTTAGCCCAGGAGCCTCTAGATGGCAGTCTTTCATTTCTGACTGTTGGACAAACCCCCCCCCCCAAAAAAACCAAACAAAACAAAAAAAAAAAAGAAACTTTCTGATTGAATGTTGTTTGAGCAGGCTGCCAAAATGCCAAATTCCATGTGCTTGCACTCTCACAGGAAAAAATTCTCATGGCACGTAGTCTACGACTCAAGTCATACTTGCATCCCACTCAAAAAATTATTGCATTTATAGGGTGTCAGACCGAGCGTAGTTCCCCCCCTTCATCCCTCCTTATACATCATGCTCTATTATTTCAAAAAAGGAAACACATTTTTTTTAAAGATTTGCTCGTGGAGCTGAAGTGACTGAAGCGACTGTATTTTCTCCAAGAGACAACAACGGATGCAACATGACGTACGGAATGACGATCTTGCGTGACTACCTTTTACCGAAATTTTGTGTTTTCTCGATGGTGATCTGAGACAAATCAGGCGTCCTCATTCGCAGGCGCAAAGAAAATTAGTTACTGACTAAAACTAAAGCACAATATCCTGGGAACCGCAGTTAGGAGCTTAATGATTTGTTTGACGCAACAAGAACATTTGCATTTGCAATCTGTGAACTGGTTTCCAAAATTCTCCTGCTGCTTGTCGTGGTTACCAGTGTAAATATGAGCTGCACTGAAAATCTGGGTTGTGTGTCTGCAGTTATTTGAAAGCTTAACAATATTTGGTTTGGTAAGAGAGACCACAATATCTTGTCACATGCGGTTGAACATTGGGGGGGGGGTTACCTCAGGATTTCAGTTTTGTGGGGTTCATTTGATCAGTAATGAAGAATAATACTGCAGCTACAGTGAAAGGTGAAAGAGGGTCAGTCGATTTATCAAATTTGTGACCAATGAGGCGTAGGGGAAGGCGGGGTGAGATGCCATGACCGCAAGCTTTGAGAGTTTGTTAAGGATAACTGAACTCTATTGATTTGCAGGCAGGCTGTTAAAGGAGAGAGAGAGAGGGAGAGCAGAGAGAGAGAGAGAGAGAGAGAGACAGAAAGAGACAGAGAGAGGAAAAAGAGAGAGAGAGAGAGAGACAGAGAGAGAGGGAGAGCAGAGAGAGAGAGAGAGAGGGAATGGAGAAAGAAAGCGAGGTAAACAGAAAGAGTGGGGGGGGGGGTGTTGTGTGAGTATCAGTGCATACTTTCATCCTTTAATCCATCTATATTTTTTTATGAAGTCTGATCACTTGCTTTGTGTAAAACAGATGGATTGGAGATTCACTGAGAGAGACATGGGGAGGGGAGACCTCTTCCACTCCACTGAGGAAGTTGTAGGTTGTAAAGAGTTTGCATCTGACTGTACTGACAAGCCTATGAAGTTTATAGAGAGCTTCAAGCTGTGTAAACTCCAGTCCCTCTTGGCATAGTAAAGATTAAACAGAGCGTTCCATGTCTGCCAGCTAGCGCTCCGTCTGGAATAAGGAAAACAGAGTACATAGAGTGTTGGAAAGCACCGCACCATCCTCAGATTCCAACACTACCTTTATTTTTCTATCTTTATTTCCAGTTTAAAACCTTAAACATAGCAATCTACTACCAAAATGAAGCCACAATCGACAATGAGAAAGCACTGAAAAGAATTTGATGCAATATAAAGTGATTAAAAAAAAAACAAAACAAAACAAACAAAAAAAACATCACCAGATGAATACTCATAATGGTGACATTTTATAAAGAAACCTCATAATGGTGACATTTTTATAAAGAAACCTATAATACCAAATCAACAGTAATGAAGCCTAATTTAGTGAAGTCTGGTTCCCTAAAGCTTTGTGACATGAGAAAGAAATCCAGCATTGCTGCCGCTGTGAGTCACAAACTCAGTCTAAGTTAATTAGGTGTCCTTAGACTGCAGACAGTGCTGTAAGTAATAGCTGGGTCTGAAGGGAAACAAGGTGTCTGAAGGCTGGTTCCTGGACATTCGAGGTACTTGTGTAATCCCAGGCAAGGGTAATTAATCAACGGGATCACTTTCTCCCAGCTGGAGTGGTCACTTACTGCCCCTGCAGCATAAAGAAAACAAAAACCAAACAAAACCCCTTTGCCCTCGTGCCAATGCCCAAACACTCCAAAGCTGCCTCAGTCTGATCAGTCTAAATATGTTCCCTGTCTCTTTCGGTCTCCTGCTGCTTTTTGTTCGTACAGTACCCCACCCCCACCCCCCACACCCCCGGGCCCCTCCCATCACACCACCTCCCCTCCTTCCCCCTGCCCTCCCCTTTGCACTCCTCTGTAAGTATGATATGGTTCTGTCTAATCAGGAGTGTGTTTAGAGATACATGCTGTGGTTTTTTGGACAGGGAGGGGGGGCACTAGAATGTAATGGAATACAGTGGTAAAATGCTTAGGGTTGAGGTTCTTAATTCGTCTTAAAAGTTCTAAGTGCAAAACATTAATACCCGACAGGACAGTGTGTCTTTTTTTATTTATTTATTTATTTATTTTTAACTCAAATAGATATTTGTCACTACAAAATGTACAGGCTTAAAATATCTGCATTTTTCTTCTGGTTGGTTCAGGTTTGGTTTATCTGGTAATGGTTTTGGTTCAGATTCTCATGCTTGTGGTCTTGGGGGAAATGGGATTTTGTGATTCCCGATAGCAGAGGCAGTTCTAGTCTGGAGGGTTTTTTTTTGGGGGGGGGGGGGGGTTGCGAGCATGTCTCAAGGCATTTTATGCCAGGGGAGAAAAGGCTTCCTGTGTCTGTGAGATAAAACAGTCAGATATTTTGGTATGTAGGGTTTTTTTTTTTTTTGTGTGTGGAACTTTTATCACTTAGCCAACATGGACCTCCTCCTCCTCCTCCACCTCCTCCTCCTCCACCTCCTCCTCCTCCACCTCCTCCTCCTCCACCTCTGGGCTCTGAGCAGCTGCGTGGAAACCAGATGGCCTTGCCACTATCACCAGAGCCCTCAGTCTCGAGACACACACCACCTTCAGATAAGAACAGCCCCAGATAGAGGGATGAGAATAAGGGAGAGTGAAGAAACAAGACTAGCTGGTGCGTGCATGTAGATGGACACACACACACACACACACACACACAGACACATTCACATGCAACATACACAGACACATACGCACACACATACCGGGAGACAGAGGAAGAGAAAGAGAAAGAGAGAAAAGAGACCAATATTTCGGTGATATGGAACATGAAAAGAAAGAAAAATAAGAGAGAGACGCATTTCTGTTACTCCCTGGGAAATGGGGTGGTAACCCCCGTGGGAACCCCCCCCCCCCCCCCCCGTTCCACGTCGTCTGCGTGCTTGTTGAGGGTAAATATGTCCCTAGCCGGTGTGATCTATTGCGTTGTCTGTTGTGTTAGTGTAAGTCAGAAAGCACTCTCTCACTAACACACCACCACCACCACACCCACCCTTATTACTGCGCGCTCTGGGCTGTCTCCTTAGCCAGTGCCCCGCTCCTGACGAGCCCCTGATGGCCCTCTCTCTGTTTACTCTGCCCAAGTCTGTTTACTACCACAGACCGGAGGCATTTGCCACTGCAGCACAGTATCAGCAGCCAGCCACAACCGCCCCAACCCCCCCCCCCCCCCCCCCCCCCCCCCAACACACACACACACACACACACACACACACAAACACACACACCCGCTCTCCCATCCTCCTCCTCTCCCCTGTTTCACAGGGAGAGAGAGAGAGAGAGAGAGAGCGAGAGAGAGAGACAGGGGGAGAGTGGGAGAGAGATAGATACATAGAGAGAGGCGGGGGAGGGGGGGGGTGGAGTGAAAGAGAGATTAATGAAGAAAGAAAGGATAAGATAAAGAAAGAGAGAAAGAAAATAGAACTGTCAGTATTGGAAAGGTGGTGTTTGAAATGATCAGTGCATTATGTATGATACTACTGTGTAACCCAGACAACAACATCAGGATCAGAGAGAGAGAGAGAAAGAGAGAGACAGAGAGAATGAGAGTGAGTAATGTAAAAGACTTTATAACTTCTCTGTTGATTTGCAAAAGGTTAAAAGCTCATGAATAGTGTCTGGAATGTCCTTACATTTCAAAGCCATCAGAAGCTGCAGCAATTTAGACCAGATGTGTTGTGTGATAAAATAATATTCCTGTAACTTAATCTTTGCTGTGTCTAAAAGTAGTAAGCATTTAAGAGCCATTTAAGGGCTGGCCTACTGAGGAGAGATAAGGGAGAGTAATCCTTTTTTATAGGATCTCTTTTGGTTAGAGTGTCCAGTCTCAACACGTGTATTTGAGCCTTAACTTCCTAAAACAACAACAACAACAACAACAACAACAACAACAATAATAATAATAATCATCATCACCATCATCGCCATAATCATCATTATCATCATTCCAGTCTCTGCACTAAAACACTACTGCTCACACTTTAATCCTTCAAAAGATTTTTTTTTTAATTGCATTGGGTAATTAAAATCAGAGATGACAAACCTCCCTTACATCTTTGGCATAATCCACTGGTCTGTGATCAGCTGAAAGCTTAAACTCCTTGAGGATGCAAATATCTGAGTTGGTTACATCAGAGACTCACTGAATTCTGTGCTTTAATGTGACGGAACCACCCAGGATTGGCTCAGTGAGCTCTCTCTGGCAAAGTAAAGTGAGTCGAAAACGCCAGCACGTATCTGGATCCTTTTATTACAAAGGCGCTCATTCTTAAATCTTGCTAATTATTTAAGGAGATAGATGTTTTATCGTGAACCTCCATAAGACTCCTTTAAAGTGTACATTAGCTTGTCCTTTGAAAGAATAACGATATCATTTTTAGATCAATAGGTTGTTTGTGTATTGAACTTAAGGTTTAGAACAATGAGAGGAACTATTCTAAATTACTGTTGGTCTCTGAACAACCTCCAAGACCACCAATTCCTCCACTCCCACTCCAACAAAAGAAGCAGATTTCCTGTATTTAATCCTTCACATCCACCCTTTTTTCAGTCTGCCCGAATCCTGCGGAGACATTTTTATTGCAATTAAACCCACATGCCAGCAACATATCAAAGGGATATTGTCAAAGCTTGTGCATATGAAGCACCACCATTGAAACACCAGTGGGGTGTAGGAAGAAGAAGAAGAAGAAGAAAAAAAAAAAGGGGGACACGCTTTTAGGAGGAAAAGGGATAAGGAACTTGTCAAACTGAGTTCCCTCACAGGGAAACCTGGCCCAGTGTCACTCCATTCTTTCTCCCCCCTATTTCTTAATCCGTCTCTGGCTGTGTCTCAATGTCAGAACTCCATTGACAACCTAGGACTTTACCCCTGAAAAAAAAAACAAAACAAAAACAGTGAATAGGTTCACGTGTAGAGTTTAGTCAACTCCAGACTCCAGCGCTTTAGGATTTAGGTAAGAATTAAGAGCTCAAGTGAAAGCAGGCGGAGATGCCTGTTCAGGCTCTTAAGAGAGATACTGGTGGTCAAAAGCTTGAAAGAGAATTCAAGGGCTTTCACAAACCTCTCAAAAACAACAACAAAAAAACAAGTAGCATCTTTTAATTAGCTTTGAAGTCATAGGATACAGACGTAAAAAAAAAAAAACAGGAGCAGGTAATCGACATGGTGCATTCTGCTCAACAGGAATAAGACCCAAAACAGTAATCCAGTGGTAATTCCTTTCATTCTTTGAAGGGCTTGGAATGTACTAGAGAGTACGAGGTTCTCAAGCAGTTTCCAGTAAGAATGTCCCAGTGAAACTCAGTAGGCTCATGCCCGAGTGTGTTTCGTTCAGTGTGAAAACTGCAAACATAAGCAACGAATAAATCTTAGGAAAAATCCGTGGACTAATTACTGATCCAATTCTGTGGTTCATGTGATGCTGTCGATGCTGTGTGAAAATGTATTTTGTTTCAAACTACTGTGTAGATCAGTCATGTAAATGAAGGCAGACATCAGCACTAACTGAGATGGGGGAGGTGAGGGGGGGGGGGGGGGTGTTGGAAGACTTCAGGAAATGACTATCAAACTCACTCCAACAACATCCATTTCAGCTGGGGGGGAATAAGGGGCACTCACACAGACTCCTGGCAGATCTATTTCGTCTGGCCTATGACTGCTCAATCTCAACTAAGAAGCGGCCTTTGACCCCCACAAACCGCAGAACAGACTTTTTTATAGTCCACCAGAATCAAGCACCATCCCATAATCCCTCACGATTAAGCTGTTAATGGTCTGCAGTATTGATAGATTCAAGCTTTCCTAAAGTAAAAAATAATGGAAAACGCATTAAATGGTATTCTTATTGAGCGGGCGATTCTAGACCGAGAGACGCAATGTACAAGTTGACAAAAATCAAAGGAACCCCCCACAGATTGTTCTAGAACATGATCCCAGTACGCGAGTTCTGTTTATGTGCTTGGTCTGATACGGGCAGGATTAGCTGATACTGTTTTATTAATTCCCATGAGTTTTAATTATATGTCATTTCATTCCTCCCACTGCGAAAAATGACACATTTCGATTTCTCTAACTCTGCATGACCCCCAGAGGCAACAGCTCTGAGCCCCCTGATTGGCTGGTCGGAGTAACTGTTTATCTAAGATAAAGGGAAACAGCAGAATGGTTGACAATCAAGGATTATCACAGAATTATCAAACTCCCTCCCCCACAGATTCCATTATTTGTTTTGAAACAGCAAACAAATGTTTAGACTGTAAAGAATTCACGAGAGAACTGATGGAATGGACTTTTTTTCTTTTTTTTTAAGCAATCTCAGATGTTTTAGGGATTACACTTATATTCAAACAGGACAAATTAAAAACACAGTTTGGAAAACTTCTCCTCCAGAGAAGTTTAAACCCACTACAAACATTATGCATATAGTTGTAGAGGAGGACTGATACAGAGGCACTGTTTGAATGAAATGTGCATTACTAAAACTTCAGGACAAGACAAGTACAATATCAATATTTTCTATATAAAGGTAAGTTCTTTCACATTAAAACAGTTGCTTTAACACAGCAAAAGACTTTAAAACTTCCTCTGGAAGTAAAATACATTTCAGTGCCACCAATTCGTGCTGCCCTAAAAAAAAAAAAAAAAAGACAAACAAAAAATGTAATTCATGTGGAATTCTAATAGTTTCCTCCTCCATCACTGTCCTTCAGAGTAACAAGGCCAAAAAAACAAACAAACAAGAAACAAAATGAAAACAAACAAACAAAAAAGCACAAGCAACCAAGCAAATCCACGATGAACCAGAGTGTTTTCAATTTTCTCAGAGGAGAAGTGATAGGAAGAGTGCAAGACACAGAAGAAATTCAGTTGACAACATCCTGACTGCATGTGAATGAAACCACAGAACTTCCTGGGAGTCATCTGCAAATGAAAACAGAGAGAGTGAGTGAGAGAGAGAGAGAGAGTGTGTGAGTGAGACAGAGCAAGAGAGGGAGAGAATATCCATACATGAATGCAACGCATTTCAAACAGCGGAATGCACATCAGGGAAAACTGGGCCATTAACACATACTCAGACCTGAATTTTGTTTGTGGGGGTCCCAGAGCTAGTAGCAGTTAGTGATGAGGGAGCGATCTGTGGGGGCTGGGGGTGTGTGAAGACCCCTCTGTGTGACCTACTCTGACATACCATCCCAGATAAAGCCTGTTTTCATTTTAAGTAGGATGTTTAACGCATTCTTCGTAATCAATGGAGGGAGTTTTTTTTTTTTTTTTTTTAGATAAAGGGCTAAAAAACTTAGCTGATGTAAAGCACCAAACCAGGAACAACAATGTACATTAGACCCAAGGACACCATCATGAAACATATATACAACTAATGAATAAAAAATTGCAGGTCCCACAGCAGGTGTAGGAATAAACGAAATGTGCTTACCACAGTCGGCGCTAAAGATTTTAGGGAAACAGTGCAGGACTGCGTATCCACATCTGCAGTAAGAACATCCTTTTTGGACCCACTCCCCATGTGGAATAGCGCCGCAATCCCTGGACAAATAAACGGATACATTTTCAAAGATTGGTTCCATTCGTACCTGAGCATCACACACACAATACCACGCAGTTCGTGTTCGCCGTTTACCGCAGGCTCAATAACGCACCTTACACGTTCATCATATTCACAGCTGCGTCCCGAGAAGTGTTTGGGACAAGCGCAAAAGCTTCCCAATATGCATGTTCCGCCGTTTTTGCAACAGTTGCGGCTTTGTTTATCGCCTGGAGCACAGAAAACATAACGTCATTTTTTAACACATATGGTGACCGCAAAAAAGGAAGCACTTTATTTTTGGTCACACAATATGTTTAGACACGATATGTTGGCGGAGCACAAGAGACAAGCCTATGGATTCACAAGTAGAACCCAAAGGTTGTCTACAGCTTAGCACCGAATTATCCTGAAGACACACTTCTAACCATACACTTAATTTATGAAACACGGGCATGCAAACCAGCCGCCAACAGGGGCTCCAAGCCGTTTATTCCATTATTTATGAGGTGGGATGTTGACCGGTAAAGTTAAACCCAAAACTTACTTCCAGTGAGCCCAACGAAAGGCAAAACGGACCCGGCATCGCGATGTTGGCGTCCCGCACTAGGAGCGTTCATCTCATTGAACTGCTTCAGGTACTTGACATTTCTGCCACATTCTGATCCACTGCAGCCTTGATTAAGAGGTGAATGAAGACACTTTAATTTGGTGAACAAAGTGTACACGCTCACGTACAGACGGCTAGAAACAGTATTCATTTGAAAAAGAGCTAATTGGACTACCTGAGCCCGCCTCAATAGCCTGGAAAGCAACTACTGCAGACAGGAGTAATCTGCAAGAAGAAAACCAAGTTAGCATAAAATATAAAAAGCGCCATGTTTTGGAAGAAACTGGAAACCACTCTTTGACACATTGCATATATGTCTTAGTACCGAAATATAAACGGTGAGTTCATCCCTCTCTCCATCCGACCAGGGACAGGCGAAATGTGTTTACTCCAACAGACAGACACGGCCTAAGACTGGCGACTCTCACACAACGAGCAAGAAATTCCAGTAACAGGTCCGCTCCCAGCTAGGTCGAGCAACACAAAACAATGCAATGTGTCGGACCTATCTACTTATCTACTACGTCCAAAGAGAAACCTTCAACCCATCCCTCTGACGGCCAATTAACACCTCGATGTCCTACCTCCTCCGGCTCATAGTTAAACATGAGTTCACACTCGTCTCCGGGATCTCAGTATGCAAATGTAACCCCGACTACCACCCGAATGAGCTGAACAGGTAGGTTTCCCGGATGTCTCTACCAGTTTCTGACAATTTGAAATGTAGATCGTGTGGACGGGGTTAACTAAACTTTCATTGGTGGTGGCACAGAACACACCATTTGTGTTTGTGTAAATATGTTACGAGTCTATGTACACATTATTGCTGATAATAAGGATATATCTCTCGTAGTGTAAATATTGACGTAATAGCCTGATGGTAATTACCCTATTGGTGCGGCCAGGAAAGAAATGAGTGGTACGTCCATCGAGAGGAATTTGGATCGACTGTAGGCTTCATAGTGTTTTGGGCCTGCACAGATACAAACAAGGTTCTTGATTCATTCAGATATTTGTGAAACTGTAAAGTTACTGGTTGAAGTTACTGGTTGGAGGATACAGAGGAGCAAGGATGTGGCCGGTGATGACCACTGAACATTTTTAAAGAGCATTTTTCTTCTCCTTTGACAAGAGTGACCTTCAGAGTCTTCACTGCAAATGACCTCCTCCTTCCCACACTCCTAATTAAGTTTAAATTAGCTCAAAAGTGACGTATGTCACAAGATCCACCGTTTCTTCCCCCCCCCTTTTTTTTTTAATAGGAAAAGTTCTTCACAATCAACAATAAAATATCATCAGAGCCTTCTGTTTCTGTTACACCTCTCCACAAGAAAACAAGTTTTCAGCTACTTTCCCTTCCTTTCTTGAAAACAACCCTCAGCCCACACTGGTGGGTTGAGAGATTGACCAGTGTTGGGGGGGGGGGGGGGGGTGTGTTCCAAGTACGTGGTTGAGTGACTAACCCGGCTAAATTAACTCAGAGTAAGTAGTAAACCTCCCGATAGAAGAGCCCTGTGGCTTCATTCTCCTAGCAAAACAAAGCCATAGGGCTCTTCTATTAGGAGGTTTACTTCTTACTCTGAGTTAATTTAACCGGGTTAGTCACTCAGCCACGTACTTGGAATACCACCCAGGTATAAGGTTAGCGGTTTTAATCACTGTGTCCAGGCAAATGCAGCCAAGTAGGCTTCAGTGCTAAGCTTGTGGTTTGAAGACAAGAGATAGCATTAAGTCATCCCTCAAAAGTTATTTTTAAATCTCATTTCAGTCAGATCAAGTTCTGTTTTCAAGATTCTTGAACAAGCTTTGAAAACTTGAAGATCGTTTTTTGTGTACACCCTGATTCAGACACATCCATTTATGACTTCCGTTGCCTCCATACTTAAGAGCTCATCTTCGATCGTCTAAATGCAGTTTCTTCTTCCTCTTGTTCTTCATCTTCCTCGTCTTCTTCTGCTTCTTCTCTCTCGCCCTTCCTCTACCTCAGCCTTTGTCTTTTAGCTTGCACTAAAGTGTAGTTGCAAACTCAGATAAGGGCATTTGCTGTGCTCAGAATACGCCCTCTAGTGGTACATTTGGAAAGTCACAGAGAGAGTTGTTAGGATAGCCTCATTAAAAAAAAAATTGTAAACACATAAATGAATAAATAAATAAAAGAAGTTACACATAACATCATTTTGTCTGGATGACATAGGAGCATCTAAATAAAAACTAAAAAGAAAAGAGAACTTTGCACAGCAGGAATGTGTGATGCCTGTTCTTCACTGATTTGTTTCACTTGACTGTGTAGAAAAATGATAGTAAGTCGTGGTCCAAACTTCTCTCCAAAACTAAGTTACTGTAAAACAAGCAGTTCAGAGGAAAAAGAAAATCCCCACGCATTGTGCAATGATATGGCCATGAGTCTAAGGAACGCTGGAGCCAGTAGTGAGGAATATCCCTGTAGAGGCTTGTGTCTCCTGTGTTTACATTACATTACAGCGCATAGATTTCTCCTCTTATCCATTGTGATGTTTGAGAAGTAGGTAACTCTTCTCTCAATAGACATGGTGAGATGTCGGAAATTGAAAATTGAAAAAAGGACTCCTACGATTTGCCTATAGCATGATTTGAAGTATATTACTTTTAACCTCAAATACTTTTTTTTCCTTTTTTTGCGCAGTGAGTGTAACTGAGTCAGCCTGAGAAGGGGATTAAAAATGTACTTCCACATTTCGACTACTTGGCCTTGTATAATCCTATCCTTTCCTTCCATATACTCAATTATAAACACCAGCCTTTGCAATACTTGATCCTCTGAACCAAGAGGAGAAGATGACATGAATGAAAAAGTTCTTATATGATAAGTAAGAGAAGGTTTCAAGCTCTCTCTCTGTCTGTCTGTGTCTCTCTGTCTCTCTCCCTCTCTCTCTCTCTCTCACTCACTCACCCAACTAACCACACAGAGAGAGAGAGAGAAAGAGAGAGAGAGAGAGAGAGAGAGAGAGAGAGAAGGACCGAGGACGAGACAGAGCGACAGAGAACACTGAGAGAATTCCTTTTTCAGGAAGGTAAATGAGCTCTTTTGAAAATAAATGATATGCAAATAGTGTCCTAGGTTGATGCATTCCTTATTTCTGTGTAAAATTTGTTTCTAGGTAGAAAGTGTTTTTTCTTCCCATAAATTATTTAGCCCCCCCCCCCCCTCTCCCCGCACCTCTCTCCCTGAACCATGAAAATATTTAATTTCTGTGGTCCCCTCCCCTCTTTTCTCTCTTTCCCATGAAATCGTGAAAGCAAAGACAGACAGACAGACAGATGGACAGACAGACAGATAGACAGACATTCAGACACACACACACACACACACACACACACACACCATTGCACTGACTAGTTGCTAAATAAAGTTAGTATCAGATGAGTGCACTGCTCAAGACTGACCCTTGGAGGGAAAAGGCCAGTCAGAAATGATTTCACATGTCTTGCCAATTGCCGCATTCAGACAAGTCTTAAATGAACTGTATTCTCATGAGTAAAACAAGTCTAGTAAAGTAGAGAGTAACCTGCCCAGGGACAGAGTGTGTGTGATCTGTTCCTTTCCATTAGCAACTGATCTTTTGGGTCACTGTTAAGCAAATGAGCTCATATATCATATTTTCTATCTTTCTATCAAACATGTCAAATAGGGAAGATTTATGTGTGCGATCTCATCCAGTAATGACCTAATTAAGGACTATTTTCATAATTATAATCAAGAATCTTGAACGATCAGGATTTTGTTGTTGAAAAATGTTATGGCTTGTGTTTATGAGACAATATAAGAGAGAGAGAGACTATCACCACAATCAGTTAACTTTATATTCTGTGTTGGAGACTAATAGCTGATGAGTTACAATTACTAATGATATGACTGGAGCCAAGAATATCTTAAATGATAAATTGAAAAGAAAATTGGGTCTGATAATAACACGAAGACTCAAGAGTCTCTGAGATTCAAGGTCAGGAAACTCTTCTTTTTTTTTTTTCCCCCGGATTTTTCTTCGGCCTGTTAAAGGGATACGGAATATATGTGGAAGAAATAGTGTTGAGTCAAAAGGTGATTACTCAGTCTGCTCCCAGGGAGGTCTCTCTTTTTTCCGTCTGGCAAGGTTGACAACCTGTCATGTCTCCTGACAGGAACATATGTGAGAAAATTGGAGTGGCGTTGAGACCTGGCTGTAGTGATTACTGTAACAATGAAGCCTGAACATACACGTTCCTGGCCATGGTGTAATCCCATTGCAATTTCCGTAATTTCACAAAGTTGGACGAGAAAAATAGTTTGACACAGGTATGTATAAAATGCATTAAAAATCATATAGGAGTATTTTCAATTGAAGTCAGACAAAAAGGGGGATTTTTCCACATCTAGGTCTTACTGTTTTTCGTGGTTATATCTATTAAAACAGCATATGAAATATGTTAGTGTAGCCATTCCGTCATAGTCACACTTTTTTGAGGTGTACATTTCAATACATTTTGGTCAACTATTGACAAAGATAGTCTCCTTAGCAATCAAACATTGAAGTACATCAGAATACTTGAGCTTAAACCTTTAAGTGTATGCCTTTTAAATGCATGTAAGATCTAAAATGAGCTAATATACTCACAAGAGAGTTTTCTTCAAAGAAAATATTGTATAATAGTGTGAATTCATAGTTAGGTTTCAATTCTCTTAACAAGCTCTTTGTTATTGTTTGGGTCACGGAAGTCTTTTTTAAAATTTTTTATTTTTTAAAAGTCGATATCGATGACGCAAAATGTTCCTTAACAATTCTTTTGGACCCAAATTGGAACTCCATTCTTTCAATAACTGTTCTGAATACAGTAGTCAAACTGCACATGTATCCAAATGGTTTATATGGAGTGGTAAAGGGATTGAATTGTAATACTTAGTGATGTGGGGAGAGACTTTCATTGATCCATTTAAACCCAAACATGTAAAAAAACAACACCAAGTCAGAGTCTCATCTGAGTAGAATTTATTGCTGTGCACAAGAGATTGAGTTTATGAGGAACTGACAAAGTTGTTTCCCATCTGCGGCTTAAACTATCTGAAGGGCAAGAACACTGGTTTTATACCGTAGAGGGCAACGTAGACAGAGCATGGTCTCTGGATGGTCTGGCTTACATTACTGTACAAGGCCTTTTGAGATATCACTCAATAAATTTTCCATCATAGCAGTCTTGAACTTATTAAGCCAACATGTAAAATAAGGAAAGCAGGAACATACATATATATATATATATATATATATATACACACGTGTGTGTGTGTGTGTGTGTGTGTGCGCGTGTAGTACCTATCTCACATCTAGTCCACACATGGCCATGATTTAAAAGACAAATCATGTGGAGTGGCTTTGGGATGTCTCTCTTACTAGGCGCTGATTGATCCAGGCTCATACTGATACCCAGATCTTGTCTGTCATACACTTATCACATCCTTACTCTTTATTTGGGCCGAATAATGCAGAAGCAGAGACACGCATTGTAACTGAAAAAGGCAGGTTTTCATACTGAATTGTAAATATTGTTTTTATGCATAACATACATACATACATACATACATAACATGGTATCAGTGTGCTAAAAACAAATGCAGAAAACGTAGTGCTTTTCAAAGGCCAGGACGACTCACATAAAAACATAGCGTGGTTACGTAGGCAGATTTTCAGAATTTTCTCTCAGAGAATCCAGCCCTTTTGACCTGGATGTTTAGCAAAACAAGCATGCAATTCAAGGGGAGCATAAGTACCTTGATGTATGCATGTATTATTCACACTGTGTGTATTCATTCACTTCTTTTCAGAACAACTTAGAGCAACGTCTTCCTTTTTAATCTCAGAAGTTGCACACAACTCTGGTGCAGATTTGGACTGACATGTGACTTCCTCGGGGGCTCGGGTGTAATCCCTAATCCCCTAGTTTCTAGTGCGTCTTTGCACCAGGCAGTAGAATAAAACTGAACGAAAATGTTCCCAAGGCAACCTTCGCATTAATTATGGCGTTAAAATAAAAGCGTTCTACAAATGTATGGCTCACTTTTGGTAGCGTAATATGGGCATTGTAACTTCATTATCACGTTTTCTAGTGATCAAGATTTTATCCACAAAGGAAGATCTGCACAGGGTAATGGCAGTGCGCTGGGAAAACAATGAATCCATTGGTGGGGGGGGGGAGGGGGGGGGGGGGTCTGAGTAGTGCTGTTAGCTGCTAGAGCTCTCTGTGAGGTTCTCTGTTTTATTTATTTATTTCTTTTGCTTTGACTCCGTCAAGCTCCCCGTTGATTTCTAATTCGCTCATGCATCTTAACGTTTCAGCTTAATTTTTTAATCTGAAGAAGGCAATAAAGGCTCATTAATCATCAGAGAGTGTTTACAGATCTCGCCTATAGTGGAACTTCAGAACTTAAAGAGTCTCACGCTTCTTTCTTTTTTCTTTCTTTTTTCTTTTCATTTCTTTTTTTTTTTCTTCTCTTTCTCCCCTGTTGCATATGGTTTTTGTGACAGAGAAGAAACACTTGGGAAGAAACACTCAGACTGAAGTGTGTATGATCATCTTGCAAGAAACCGAAAAAAAAAAAAATTCATCCGTTCTGTTTGTGTAGGGCTGAAACACGCTTAGACTGGAGCCGTATGGGTCTCCAGCTGCAGTCTTCCCCAGCGCTGGCTTGTACACAGCGCTTCTATACCCTGATTAAGGTTGCTTTCGATAGAGAAGACCGAGGACGGTCGTCTGCAGTGACTGCGTTTGGCCCAGAAAGTCGTCTGCAGCGGCCAGATAAATGACACGGTGTTTCTCTGTGCAATACTGCAAGTTTGTGATCACAGTAAGACGGCTTGTTTTATATTTAAACCCAACAGTCAGTGAATTGCTTTGGTCAAACAACGTCTTTTAGGGGTTTTTTTTCCATGGCTTGGCCATACTCCATAAAAATGTACTATCAGAAAATGAGAGACAGCAGCTATAATGATAATAGTAATAATATATAAAACAAAACAAAAAAACAAAGCAGTTACACAGCGAATTTTTTTGTTGCTGTGCAAAGTTTGCAGATCTGGAAAAAATGTAAAGCTTATCTAAAACCTATAGCTGATTTTCATTTGGCTATAAAATGGGGGAACTTTTTGTCCAGAGACAGTTTGACAAGGTTTTTTTTTTCCTTTCCCTGAGAATTTGACTAGGCGGTTTTCTGTTCATTGACAATGAATATAGGTTTCTGCTGTTTCATATGGGAAAACAATTGACAGACCCGATTATCAGTGTGATTTCAGTTCCGGAAGACTGACAAAAAGATGACAGATGGATCATTATCAGCCATGCTAAGCTTGACACTTTCCTTCCTAATGAGCTGTCTCCCTCCTTTTGAAGGACACTGTACTTCTCTTCATTCAGATCGAAAGGTTAGAAATCGGGATGTCAACAGTTCCCTGATTTAAAAAGAAAAAAAAAAAAAAGAGAGAAACAAACACGCATTAATGTGACCGTAAAATTAGACCTCTCTTAACCCTGCCGACATGGTGAGGGTTCTCGTGTGTGGAGTGGGTGTCAAGAAACCTGATCAAGCCCACAGAAGATGGTTCAAATTAGAACATATCTCATAGAACAGCACTCAAAACATATCCTTATACAGAAAGCTGTAGCAAAATGCAGCCATAAACTCATATACAGCAAATGTGCACCAAACTACGAGGACATTTTATGTGAATCACTTTCTAGCTTCTTACCCTCTGGGTTCTTGACGTTTTTGCAATAGAAAATGAATCATAAATGCAAGGTTTGCAGAACCAGTCAAATGGACATTGCTCCCCTCTGAGTTTTATAGGGGCTTCAACACAAACTGTGATGAATGGTAAGTTAGCATTTACTTATTGGCTTTGATTTCTGAGAGGAAATGATATTTACGAGGACAAGTCAAGTCAGGCCCCTTGTATGTCATGTAATTTTGTGGGACATACCAACTAGACCAGAAGGAACAACTTGTGCAATACTATTTTTACCCCCTAACCGAGTTCACCCAGAACATATGTAGAAGAAGGGGGGGGGGCAGTCTCTTATACATATGCAGATTTTACATTCTTAACATATCTGTACTGTAATGGTGCGCTAAGATATGCAGGTCTGGTGACATGAGGTCTATACTAAGACCCCAGTAATGGCCTACTGTACTTGAACTGGATTTAGTGCAGCTCCTCTAGCTCCTCCAATTCAAACACTCACAAAATAAACCGCGGGATGCAAGGCTGGTACCGCTGGTAATGTTTTCTCAGCTAAGAGAAGACGCTACGTTGAGCTGATCTGAGCTGAGCTGAGTACGCGTCGCCAAAATTTCATGAGGCTCGACTTTTAGCCACGCCGGTCGCAAACGTTTCACCACAATGTTGTAACACGTGATTTAGTGGCGTGATATTAATGACTGATATCTTAATGATACATCTGTGACACGTATTTGGGAATTTAAGAGGAGGTCTTGAAGACCAAGGGGTATTTAAATGTGAAGTGATGATATCTGAGAGGGTCAGAGTTGTACGCATGTGCCAACACAAGTGTTGCACCCTGTGGAGTGGCACCATGCGCCCCAAGGGCGGAAATAGAGTAGACGCTGGTGCCCACTGGCACAGTGGTCCAGCTACTGTCCCCCCGCGGGCAGATGAGCATCTGTGAAATCCCACTTGTTTATAAAGAATCAGGAAGAATTGATTGAAGACAAACATTCCTGGCATTCTGGACTAGGTTACAGAGACCGAGGGGTAGGCAGGCTCATTGGGTGTTAAAAATAGCTGCATCCATCTCACACGCTGGAGGTTAATTACAGTTGACACAAAGCAATATATAGAGGCTGCACCGTGTCGCCTGTGTAAAGGCTGTTCTCCAGTTTGGCTGAGAACACCAACACTGGTGAGCAAAATATATATCCATATCCATATATATATATATATATTTTAGCTTGTTTCCACCTTTATTTATTTATTTGTTTATTTATCTGTTTATTTAGTTTTGTTTGTTCTATTCATTTATTTCCCAGCCGCAATATATGCTGTTTTTTTAAAAAAAAAAAAAAAAAATATGAAGAGACTGCGTCTGATCCTAATTGCTGTGCATGTCTGAAATTGTGGTGAATGCTGTGTAGAACAGACTAATTCATCTACTCTGAATAGAGTACCAGTGATAATGAGAAGATTTGAGATGTGATATAAAGCAGAAAATTATCTTAGTGCTTTGTAGAAACAGATCAAATAATTAATCATAGAAGTAATTTCATGTTGGATAGTTTTTTTCCCCCTTTTTATGGGACATTCAACATTGATATTTTGCATAGAATTTTACAAGGGGTGTTCAGTTATGTATACACACATACATACATACATACAATACGGTATAACTGCTTGTTAACAGCATTAGGTATCTTCTAACCAAAGGACTTTTTGTCACTGGGGACAGGTACTGCAGAGATGGGGGAGAAGAATCTGGAGGTGTCGAGGCTAGGCGCCTCGATGATGAAGAATGTATGGGAGATCAGAGTCAGGGAATATGGGCAGAAACTGAAGTGCGAGGATGACAGAGTGGAGAAGAGCGCTTTGGAGAAGTGAGGATCTGGTTTATGTTGTTTCCATATTAGCAGTGTATTCTGCAAAGCAGCTTCTACATTTAAAAAAAAAATCTGTATATGCATGTCTCATATACTCTCAAAGTACATATTTGACAAATATGAGCAAAATAAACTAAATAAAATAGTGGTCAAATTTGCCTTTCTACAATTTAACTGCAGGGGGTCTGGAAAGTAGTATTTGTACTGTACCATGCTGATGCAGTTTCTCAGTGGGCCTTACAATTCTGAAGCTCGTTTTAATCTATTAGAATGCAAACATAACGGGATGGCACGGAACATGTGAGATATATGATTGAGTAACCGTGACTCTGAATGAAACACATTACGGTAAAGCTGATAGCTGTTTATCGCTAATGTTAGCAGTTCTGGGTTTTTTTTTTTTTGTCTTCTGTTATATGCTTGGAAAACATGATTTTTTAATGCAGATCTTTCGAAGTGCTGGCATGATCCTAGAGTTCCCTGTGTATTCCAACTCTTGTTACAGCGATATTCCCAAAGATACGAGCTACGTCATCCAGATGCAGGCTCTGCTCTTTGAGTGATGTCATATTTGAGTGATGTCATATTTGAGTGATGTAATACTTAGCTATTAAGATTTTATAGTGCACATAAGGAACATGTTCCTTCTCTGCAGTATCAAAGAACCTTTCAAACCTATCAAAGTTCCAAAGTTCAATTAACCATTTAAAAAAAAAAAAAAAAATAGTAATACTGACAGAACAGGACATTTCAGAGAAAATGCAGAACGCATTTGTGTCGTTTTTGTCCTTGTGATATTGTTACAGATTGTGACCTGTAAGTATGGTATGACTCACCACAACTGATCAAATTTGCATTATCTCACATAATGACAAATTAGAAACTCACTGTGCCTGCGTGATATGAAGCTGGCCACATTGTGCCAGTGTTAGTAATATGACTCTGTTTAAAAAAAAAGGGTGTAGTGGAAGTTTTTACTCATCAACTCTGCAAACCTAATTTGTATAATGAGATTGTATCATTACATGTCCTTCTTATCGTTGTCTGCTTGTCTTGGTCTTGTATCTTTTATACGTATCTTTCTGATAGGATTAATCAAGACTGGCAAAGTCGGATGTCCTCCTCAGTAAAGGCCCCAAGGAAACGGGAGAAGAAAGCTCAACCTGTAGAGGAAACAAACCTTAAACCTTTCGCGAGCAAACCACCGCCAACGACAACCAGTCATGCAAGCAGAACCGGTGGATACCAAAGCTCTCGACTACAAAAAGCGAAGGCGGGAGGAGATGACACGCAAAGAAATAAGCTACGTTTATTACTTACGCTCAACGACTACAAGCCCACCGTGACGGCGTGGACAAAATCTTGGAAGTTCTGCCAAATTTTGCCTGAGCTCGAAGAGGGCAAAGAGAGAAGCCCTGCATCAGACTGGGGCAAATGTTGGAAAGTTTTCAATCTGCAGCCATTTACCGAAGGCGTGTCTTGGATAGAGCACGACTCCAACAATAATAGGGAATCCGAGGGGATTCTGTTTCTTTGGGAGAAGACTGACAGGTATTTAGATTCCGAACACCTACTGGAGAGCTGGTGCATGTCAGAGTGGGAGAGATCTTGGCAATACAAAAAATCACAAATGAAGCTCAGAAGTGAGGAAAATGCTACGGATGGGCCTATGAATAGTCATGATGGCACTTTGGCATATAACTCCCTCGCTAAGAAATTTTACATGCTTCAGGAGTCACACCTCCACAATGAGGAAATGTCCTCATCAGAGTGGAATGAATCCTGGAAGGCAACAAAGTCTGAAAACAGCGGATTAGAGAGGGAAACTGCAAACGATTTGCAAAATGAGGAGAAAAAGAACGAACAATCCGGACCCGCTTGGAGTGAATCCTGGATGTACTTTAAGAAACCGTTCCACGTCGTGGGAAAATCGAAACCGTCAGCTGTTCCGTCAGAATGGGGCGAGGCCTGGAAGTTATCCAAACCCGTGGTACAGCAAGAAGGGAAATCAGAACGAACCGAGGAATTTCTGCCAGGGGAGCCTCTTGATCATAACGTCTATGGGGAAATCGTTACCGTTTCAAGGGAAGAAAAGCACAAAAATGTATGTGATTCTCAGTTCCGTAAGGAAGAATTTCCTTTGTCTGAGTGGGAAAAATCTTGGCTGACCGTAAAGACACTGTTAGAGCACAGTGAAGCAACAAGCACGCAGCAGGTGAAACCAAAAGAGCCCACGAAGGTGCAGTCTTCAGAGGAAGCCACATTAGCTAAAGCAAAGCCAGAGGTATCCAAAGAGGAGCCCCTTGAAAAACATCCACATTACGAGGTATTGTTTTCACCGAAGAGACGCAAACCAGAGGAAATGATTGTTTTCTCAGAACCGAAAGATAAGACGGAAAGCATCGCCGCTGAGTGGAAAGAGTCCTGGAGGTCCCTGAAGCACCACCGCAGAACGGAGAGAGTGAGGAGCAGGGCCCATAGAGCATCACCTTTGAGTCAGCCTGAAATCTCCCTCACTGAATGGACCAATTCTTGGAGGTTCACAAATGTAACGCTGAATCAGGACAGTGAGCTTTGGCAACAAGGTTGGTCCACCAATGTCATCCCCAGGCCTGACAGGTGGTTGACACAAAATGAACTGGAAACGAGTGAGGAGGTCCCTCATAATGGACCAACGGGACTCAGAGGATGGAATCAGTCTTGGAGATTCACCAGACGTCAACACCACGTGAATGGCGAGGTGCCCAGTGCCCCAATGGCGGCTGTTAATACTCATCTCCACAGAAGAGGAAGGTCTTTATCTGACTGGGAATCCTCTTGGAGGTCCTCAACAAACCAGGACCATCATGATAGACCCTCTATGACAGATTGGACTGATTCTTGGAGTTTTTGTCACTTTCATTGCGACAACTGGGGAGAGAATCTACCACAGCATAACTGGTTTGAGAAATCAATGGAATTCAAACCCAGAAAGGAGGTTAAGTCAGGCAAGTTCAGCAGGTCGTTCGAACCCCAAACGTTCACGGAGCGTTTTCCTCTTTCAGACTGGAATGAATCGTGGAGACCATCAACACTTCTTCAAAAGCACCACAGTGTTACACAGCATGAAGAGTCAGCAAATGTGGAGGATAACAGCGTGTCTAACGTGACACACGTTGAAACGACCTCTACGTGGGGCCAGTCATGGAGGATTGCAAACTTTCAGCCTAAACAAGAAAATGGGTTGTGGCTAAACGCTAATCCAAAAACGTCAGATCACCAAGATATGGTTCTGTGGTCAAAAAACAAGAGCGTTAACAATGACCTATTTTTACACCTTAGTACGAACAGTCCCACGGTACAAAAATGGAGTAAGTCTTGGAGGTTTATGAAGATGGAAAGCGAGCATGAAACCAAGCAGGCGAAAAGCAAAAACAAGCAATCAGACGACAAAGTGATAATGACTAAGACGCCGAAGACCAGGAAACATATTTACTCGCAAATAGATAAGGATAAACCACAAGAGAGGAGATGGGGTGATGCAGTCAAAATAGCAAAGAGTCAACCTCGCCAACATAAGAGCTCTTTGCTTAAATCAGGCAAGGGAAAAACGGACAGCGCTAAAAGAATGTTGGCGGAATGGGCCGAATCTTGGAGATTCTCAACGGATTCAGCAAGTGAGAAACAAAAGATGTCCATTTCTGTCTCAGAATGGACCGACTCCTGGAAGTTTCTGCTTGGCACCTACCCAACGCAAAATGGCCCAAAGACCAAAGGCCGCTAATGTCCTCGGGCTTTTAGCCTTGGCATAGTTAGAGGACGACATACAAATCATCCTTTTAATCTATGTCAGACCAGAGTAAATTACAAACAGAAGAGTACAAAATTAAAAATGAATAGCATTTCAGAATATGAGGGGGTAAAGGTATGTGAATGTTGGATAAAGATGGTTGACGAGTAGTTTGTATTAGTAAAGATGAAAGTAAATTGAGTGTTTATACTACAAGGACGTAATGTCAGACATCACTCACAGTTTTTTGCATCTAGATAGAATAAATGCTGTCTGTTTGTGTTGTCAAATACAATCTGTTTTGTACAATGCTGGGCTGTACTGAATTAAACAAATATTATTTGTCAAATGCTGTGCTCTCATTATTCTCATGGTAGAACCAAAGAACTTAAACTCCCACACACACACACAGACACACACAGATTTATTTGAAATTTCCTTCAGTTTCTTTTTCTTTCAGAAGGAAATTGCAGTCGATGTCTCTATTCTGAATTACTATATTCTAACACAGACAGAGGTTAATTCTGTGTGATTCTGAAGGTGACTGTTCACATCTTACCTGATTGCTTGTGCTTAAAAAGGCTTGCTACTTTAAACCAGAACACTTTATATTTCAATGAAATTTGATTCCAGGCTATAGGTCGACATAAAAAAAGAAAAGAAAAAAAAAAAAGCGCAAAACTTTTGAAAAGGGTGGAAGATTTTCTATGGACACTTCATGTACTTCACTTACCACAAGGAGTACCTGCCAGGCACTTTCCATTCTCCGCTGTGGCCAAGTTACTATTAAACTCACACTCAGAAACATATATTTACTGTTAGAGACAATATCAGCCCACTCTTTAGTGTGGCTCGGCAGCACCAAGCTTGATTAGCGACGGGATGACAGGAATCCTGAGGCAGTAATTTTGCTTCTGTTAAAGGTGATGGTACAACCAGTGCAGTGATGGTCTACAATATCAAAGAACCTGCCCTCTGCAAACCAGATCATCTGAAGCTGAGCTTACTGAAAATGGTCACACAGCCTCAAAAACAGTAGAAAAATTTTTTTTTTTGGAAGGGCCTAAGGTTTCCTAGTTGGTTGCCATCTATTGTGACAGTACTATATATTCAGAGATAATATTACATCCCCACTAACCGCTGCATTGAAGAGAGGAGATGCTTTCCTTAAAGAGCAATCCTGAACGGGATTCAGCTCCATGAAAATGTGGTGATTCACATGCAGTGCAGGAAACCATGTCACCAGGCATGCCATTCCCTGTCGACAAAAAAGAAAAACCACTTGAAGAATAATGATTAACAGGTATGAATTAAACTGATCACTTGATTGAATCGCGTATTTTTTTTCGTCGGTAAAAGTAAATCACTCATTTTTCACTATTGGAAACACACTAGGTTTGTGAGCTGGGAAAACCTCTCTAATTTTGCAATCTTATTTCACTTTGTCACCCACGGTGACGGAGTTCCGAATTGATCGTTGAAAAACGATCGGGAGGCGGAGCCACCAAACGAAAGACACGGCAGAGTTTTTCTCTCTCTCTACACACACTCAGGCATAAACGGCAATAGTAACAGCAGATAGTTAGCATGGCTTTTGGGGAAAACATATAATGGCCCTTATCAGTGACCTTAAAATGCTCTTACAGCGGCGAGTCTTTTTCAGAGAGTGTTGTTCAACATATCACTCTAATAAACGAAACACCCTGACTCTACAGGCAAGTAATGGTGGGTATTACGCTGTATTTGGAAATCAATGTGATAAAAGTTATCTGATCTTTGCAGATTCTTCTGCTGAAGATAAGCAATCTGGGATGACAGATAAACAGCTGCTAAACCTATACCGAAATGTGTAAAAATCCAAGTTCTTTGAGAAGAAAAAATAGCGAACTCAAAAATACTATCCCTGTTAAAATGCAAATTAAATTAAATGTATTGAATGTCACTTAATTTTTGCCAGCAGAATCATGGGAATATCTGTGACTGCTTAGTGACTACTGTATACACCCACTTAGGGGTGCTATGAATATCTGTGATTACGTAGTGTTCAGGCATCATGTTTTATGTGGTGTTAAGAGGGAACCAGTGCTGCTAGTGTTGATGAAAAGGTGATGCAGTTCACAGTGCTGTCAGAAGGACGTATCAGGTGGTGGGCGGGACCTCCAGCTTGGGGACACAGAGTCATGGCCTCCTTCCATATAAGGAAATGACCATGTCATCACGAATCTGTTATCTCCAATGGTTGGATGGAAATCTATCCAGTCAGCATTTTGTAATCGCACAGTTTTGAGAAATGTTCTCTTCAGTCCCTCTGAAAAAAATATGTATCAGCTAGAAAATGAAGGCATAGAGGTAAAATCTTGTCTTTAGAGTCAAAAAGTATGAAAATACCAGAATTCCCGATTCATTCCTGTAAATAAAGAATAACTATTTGCCTGTAAAATGTTGTAAAACTTGACAGCTGTGTTTTAATCTCACTAAATCCTCCTTACTTCTATCCACTAAACTGAAAGTCGGTGGTCTGCTGAACGCCCTACCCTAAGTAGCTCGTAATTTTAAAAGCACACAAAAAACATGTGGCAAAACCATGCCCCAGGGTCACTCTGTGCTCTGACAGTTACAGAACAGTTTGTGCAGTGCTATCTTTGTCATGTAAAGAACATGCATATCCATATATGTTGCTGGCTTCATCCCTAAACGATTTATAAATAGAGTTAAATATATGGTCCCGTATCGCCATGCATGAAATGTGTATATGTAACTGACCCGGTATATAACCGTTCCGTTTTGTTTTGGAATCCTGCCAGTCGGCGCCACTCGTACGGTACGCTGAGAAGGTGCAAAGCGCGCTTAATATTTACAGCCTCTTTGGGATAATTGCGGCCACCAAAAAAGAAAAAAAAAAAGAAAAAAGAAAAAGAAAAAAAAAAAAAAACCCCTCCCAAAAAACAGTGTGAAGTCTAACTTCATTGCTTGCAAATGTGAATATTTTCATTTGCGTACAAATCTACGTTTACATCTCTCTTTTTCTTTCATCCCTTTTCTCTCTCTCTCTCTCTCTCTCTCTCTCTCTATCTCTCTGTCTCTCTCTCTCTCTCACACACACACACACACACACACACACTCAGATGCTGTAAATCATCTGAATTCTCTCGCCTCACTACCATCTCCTATGACTCTCCCCAGGGAGGTTCTAAAGTGTGGTGTCGGGTTGGGTTATTGCCGGCACATTAGCAAATAAAGCCCCATTTAATTTTCGGATCATATGCTCTCCGGTTCCCCAGCCACTCCACTCGATGGCCTACATGTCCCTTGACCTTTGCTAATTGTTGTAGTCACATTGTTTGCTAATGAAAACAAAACACCAAGAAGAGTATAAATGAGAATGAGGTCTCCAACCTCATAAAAAAAAAAAAAAAAAAAAGACAGAGAA
The DNA here is from genome assembly GCF_902362185.1 of Chanos chanos. Classification (NCBI taxonomy): domain Eukaryota; kingdom Metazoa; phylum Chordata; class Actinopteri; order Gonorynchiformes; family Chanidae; genus Chanos; species Chanos chanos. The sequence continues at coordinate 54,132,521 of NC_044497.1, forward strand.
AAAAGGAGAAGCATTTGCACTCAAGGAGGTGGTGTTGATAGTTACAAGTAGGCTATTACAAAAATAACCTTCTTTCGTTTTCACTTAGACCAAAATTGTCTCGGTATACCTCCTGGGTCAATGTAATTACACCTCATGAATGTGGGTGAGAGACCAATGATTCATAGCTCCTGTGTGGTAGCATTATCCTTGGTGTGATAGCCCTGCATCTCTGGGGGTGGCTTTTTTTTAAAATGAGATGTTTCATTGGACAAATAAGGCTGAAAACGCACAACTCATTTACATTTACTGACATTATGCATACAATAGCCATGCTATCATAGCTCCCGCGCGCACAGCGGCATACTGTTCCATCACCGCTGTCATAATGAGGCTCATATTATTTCTTCTACTTCACTCAGAGTTTCTTTGTACCCATCGTGCATCAGTATGTCTCAAATTCGCAATTATCTTGACAACGTTTGGTTCATTGGCTCCAGTTATCTCTGCAGGACACGGCAAAAAAGCCTGGACTTTGGAGTCTTAAAATAATCCCACCATCAAAGTTAGCGCAGGTGCTGTCTCTGCTGGTAAAGCTCATAAGCTTCATTTCCTTTAAGCATTAGCATAATGCTCGTCATCCATGCAGGCACTCTCTAAAAATGAGAATCTATGCCCAAATGAAACTCATGATTAATCAGGTGTATGTGGAGAAGCTGATTGTTACACTCAGGATCAGCTGGATCACATAATCCAGAGAATCCTGAAAAAAAAAAGAGCTTTGAACGCACAAACATTTGATCGTGAGGGCTAATGTGATTAGTTCGGGAGAAAGCAAACAGCACGAATAAGTTGGACGTGTTGTGTATGTAATTTTCTTGGCTAGACTGGTGTTTCTTACTCCAAGTCTAGTCATACATCCTTACTCCATTTCTCACTCACACACACACACACACACACACACACACACACACACACACACACACAAACTTCTACCATGCCTATACTCACAGCTGGACGTGGTAAACTGTACAGAACACTGACAGTCAGGCTTAGGACTTGAAGGACTCTCACTCATGCAGGGAGATGCATACGGAGGAAAAGAGCTTGTGAAGACGTCCAACGTTAAGTGAGAGCTCTACGTGCTTTATACAGTGCTATTGTAGAGGATGGTGGGTGATGCAACCAGGGATTCTTTGCAGAAGTACTCATCTGATGTCTTGTGTTTTCTCTGGATGTACTTAAACCTTTGACTGTGAGTCTTGAGGATCATTGTGGTAAACTGTATCGTGTTCCACAGGAGGCTTCTCCGCTTGTTTATCGTGTTTTTCCGACTTTTTTCCCCGTTCGGCTGATATTTTAATTGCGAGCCTGCATTGAATACGAGTGTGAAGAGAATAAAATGGGTGGGCTATTGAACACACAATGCAATCTGACTGTGCCAAGAAATATGAAAACAATAGTCCAAATCAGCCATTGTTTTTGTCACACTAATCAGAAATTAACAACATAATCAACTACAGGAGTAAAAACATTGTGTTTCAGTTGATTTAAAATAAACCAAGGCTCACGGTTTGATTATTTTCTGTCAAATAAATGTATTTTTTTTGTCACTGAGAAAAATGGTACAACCCTAAATGACACTGACTGAACATAAAATCAAACTTTGTTTCCATGGCATTCTTCGTGACCTCTAGAATAAGCGTCCAAATGCAGTAAAGACCTGACTAAATAAGGGACACAATGTATACTGAAAGCAGGTGTTTCTGCACACGTGTGTTCATGAGCTAATTGAGTAATAAATAACCTATTACACTCGGTCTTGTTTATAAAAACTCTGGGTGGTCCCAGTTGCCTGATGTTTTGGCTCCCATGGTTAGGGGAAGGGATCTCAGTGACACTGAATGATTGTTGACTTTGCAAGACATGTTTATCAGGAGCTTTCAGGGATAAAGATGTCTCCACCCTGCTGCTGCTTCACAAGAAATGAGGTTCTCTCCCTGTGAACTAGCAGCAGGTATAGAAATCTTTACCCCCCTTTCACAAGAAACGCTGTTCTAAGGTGATGCTAACTCGTACATCTGAGGGGGAGGTGCGTTAGTGTTTTCCACCACTGCTAACGAAACATCAATGATAGGTTTGCGTGCGTTATCAAATCCATACGACGGAGTTTTGGGCATTTGTAAAACCTAGACCATGGTGCTCCAAACCTTTTCTTGTGGCTTGTGTTGACTCAACACCCTACTGTGTCTTCTCCTTGTTTTTTCCTCTATGTTGGCAGTACAGCCATACTAACATTAATCTCTCATCAAAGTGGTTTTTACTCTGAGGAAAATTTCATACATTGACAAGCATTCCCCTATACCACACCATGTATTACAGAGACCAGATGCATTTGAAGTAATTTATACTTATGTGGGAGTTGTAATCCACTGAAACGGAAATGTTCAAAAAGAGATGCTTTACATATGTCCAACAACATGGCTGTATAAATTATATATCTAACTGAATTTTTTTTTTTTTTTTTAAATCTGGTTTCTTGGGTTGCGTGTGGATCTCATATTCAACCTTGGATAACCTAACGCTTGTGTATTTGTGTGTATTTGTGCGTGCACCACACTGATAGAGCAAAGATCTGGCCTGCAGAACTGTTTATTGATCACAGCATGTTGAGTTTCTTTGACTTCTCAGCCAGGATTGCTGAGCGGGGGGGGGTGTACAATATGTAAATATACCATCAGATACCAGTTAAAGAGTCAAACTCCTAAGAAACAGCCCCCCCCCCCCCCCACACACACACACACACACTGGAAGTATATTGCGCTTGTGATATCGATTCCAACATGCTGCCTTCATAGTTTGCTCTCTCCACTGAGTTGCTTCTATTTACATTGGCACTCAGAATAGTGCCAGTCTTACAAATGCACACTGTGACACCTGTTACAAGAATGACAGGCCCTCAAGGTGGAACAGATCGTCCCGAACAAGGCGCGGCACGGTCACGTTTTGTCACGCTAGCCGTGCAAGGGGATGATGTCACCAGTGATGCCTGCCCATTGTGCAAGAGGGAACCAAGGTGCAAGAGTTCCAAACATCTACAGAGAGTTGATGCCGTTAGCCCCAAGCACAAGATTGACATAGACCCCTTTCAGCTGTCTCACTGAGCGTTCGGGACTGCCCTGCCATGCGTGCTCTGTGCTGGACTGCTGAAATTCCGTGGGAGGGGTGTGTGATGCACCCATGATTTGTTATCCAGTTTCCAAAATGCGTTGATCCTTGATCCTGATTTGCCCAAAGCCCAAAACAGATTTCATCAGAAACAAAGCAACAGCATCAAAAAAAAAAAAAAAAACCCACCAAAAAACAAGTACTGACACAACAGTATTCTGTGTGAAGTCCGTGACGTTTCATGATCAAATCAGTGGTCAGTGAAACAAACACGCACGTAACTATCTTTAACCATAATCCTAATGTTTCATCCGATCTCGTTTGTAGCATATTTGAGGGAAATGGCATCTGCGAGATTACAACAAGAATGAAAATGAGAACAGTGAGCAGAGAAACAGTGGCCTCCAATGGATGGTGTGTGGAATTTCAACCACGTCAAATATATTGAATTTTCCCTCAAAATACGTCAAATTTAAACATTTGTGTAGTATAAATATGTGATACCTGTTTAATGAGACCAGACATGTCAACTCTAACACTCTCTGAATCTTACTGAGTAGAAACAAGGATGAAATATATAACACTTCTCTCTACAGCTCCATGAATCCTCCTCCAGTTGCTGCCTTATATATTCAATTCTTGTAGTTGTAATTCTTGTTTTTTTCTTGTTTTTTTTTTTTTTTGTCATTGATTACTATCCAATTCCATCCTTTTTTATGGTGACTCGTTTGGCTGACATCATAGTTTATGCCATAAATTCGTTATCTACTTGCACTGAGTCGATTTGTATCATGCTTCATAACCTCGCTTATAAATTCTGAGCATTAGACTGATGTGTTTCCGTGGTAACATAAGGTCAGTTCAACACATAATAATGGCACTCCGGTATTGCAGTCATGTAACTAATCCCATGTACAGTACATGTACTGTAACGGTATCCACGGCAAGTAAAAATAGCGCGTTGGAGGGATGCTGGTCCCACATGTAGCTTGTGTGCCATTTTTTCCACAGCATATATATGAGATGCTCGCTGAACCTGTAAACTTCGCAAAGAGGCTTTGCCAAGAAGCCAAGCAATAGCATTCGGCCCCCCTATAGCTCTACCACTCAGGTAAGCGTGAACAACTCATCAGTGTTGGCAGTTAAATTCAAAAACAGGGTTGTCTGGAGAAAATACAGACTGACCAACTGCTCGACTGGTTTGCGCAGGCGTCGTGAAAGAGGAAAAAAATGAGTGTTGTTGCTACTGTTCATGTGTATGGCATGTTTTATGTTGGATCACATGAAGACATTTCCTCCTGGTTGACATAAAGATGCAAATACAGGTGCAGGCAGGAACTGGATTACAGAAAACAGATCGAATTGTTGCACCTACACAGTGATACAGTGGTCTGAAATAACAAGCTTGTCCTCTCGTTGTGGGTTTTGTACCATCAGAGGGTTACAAGGACATTATATACAGAGAATGAATGCGAGATCTTGTAAAAAGTGTTCACAAAGGTTTGGCCAGATCCTTTAACATGTTTACAAATGTTGAAGTTGTGGCATAAAAAATTAGGTAATATTTAGTCTGGCGATATTTGTTAGGTTATAGCACATGGCTGATATCAGTCATCTTCTGTCATTAATATAGTTTTATTATTATTGATGATTTAATTAATTTATTTGATATGTTAATATAGAGGAATGTGCATTGGTATTGTTGACATAATATGAACTTGATTGATTGATTGATTTATTTATTTATTTTCAACTCTTAAAGGAGCAATGCTGTCAGACAGGGCTGAGGTGTCTGTCTATGACAACTTACAGCTCCGTGACCAATGGGAAAACAGAGCGAACAATTTCCAGGAGAAAGAGAAGAAAGAGAAAGAACGGCTTGAGAAAAGTGCACTGAACGGGTAAAACCTAACACACATTGCTCACCCAAACACACATGTTCTCACACCTGGGAGGCTCTTGTTGAAGGCGGTGTGTTTTCTTTTCACATTAATTACTGAATAAAACTGTTTTTTTTTTCCTTAAACACAGCTGAGAGTCGTGGCCACTCCGTCATTAATCACTTTTTGCCATGTTGCGTTCACGTGACCTAAGCGATATATATGTGGGCGGCTCACCTGACCTTGTGATTGCTCAATGCCAGCTAGGGTTGCCACCTTTTATATGGAGAAATAAGGGATGAACCCCCCCCCCCCTCCCCCTGCAAGTCCTAGCTCAGGTTTTGCTTATTAGTGTGACAGTGTGATATACATGTGTTAGCTCTGCAGCGATTACCTGTAGAGGAGTCGTCATTAATAGGCTGTTAAATACAAAAGGATACTGTGGTCCTGTTTTTCCAAAGTTAGAAAAAAATTTTTTTTTTTTAAAGTGTATCATGTTTATGGCTTAAACAGGATAGACTGGTAGGGTTATTTATTTAGATGTTTTAAATTGTACATTGTCATATTTATATACTGTGTCATATTTCTGACTTATAAAATAAATAACTATCGTAACCTTCAGCCCAAAATTCAAGAGAATGGATGGAATATCAGGATGATATTTGCACTGATTATTGCCTAGCTATTTGTTTTGGTTACTGTGTAATATAGGCTAACAGAGGCTATAATATAGGCTACAGTTGGCAATATACAATTAACTAGACAATACACCATGTCCATCTCGGGGGAAGTCTGAGGTATAAGGAATTGGGCGATTCCACTCTATGTAGTCTGCTCTGCTTGGACATGGGTAGCACGTGCAGCGTGCTGTTTACGGTCAGACACCCCTCCATGGGCGACCGAAAAAGCTCGATGGCAAACTGTGTAGTTTGCCTTGTATTCGTCGCCAGGGAAAGGGCTGACCCACTGATCATTCAGCCTAATATCTCGACAGCCTCTTGCGTTTCACTGGGGGACTTGAGACATCATTGAAATAATAAGCAAAAGAAAAATACAGCAACTGAGGGTGCTATTTTTAAGTGTAAACTACAAGGCAGCCACTGAGTCACACCTAATGGAAATGATGATGCTGACGTGTAGTCTAACACAGCACGCAGAGCTTGTTGGTCTGTAGCTCACCACTGAAATTAAACTTCCCCACTCCGCTTGTATAACTGGCTTGATTTTACTTGGTGTCAGCACTTTGAGGACCTAGTGCATATATGAAACGACGTGTATGAAAATACGGGACGCAGCATTTTATTTTCCAATACAGGACGATCCTGTATTATAAGGGACGGGTGGCAATCCTAATGCAATCACTGGTGGCGCAATGACACAGATCTTTGCTGCTGAGTGTGCAAAAATTGCCGCCAGTACTGCCCTCTTCTGGACTTTTTGTATATTTATGTGTAACAGTATTGAAGAAGGAAGAATAAAATGATTTACTTTGCCACAGGCAATAGGTTTCCAACTCTGAATGAGAATACAAAACTGCACGTTTTATACTTAACTACTTACACCTTTTGTTTGCAAATACTGTGTGATTTTATATTTTTTCCCCCCAGTGGCATTTATCATCTTTGGTGGGTGTTTCATGTTTTCCTTACAGACTTTTTAAGGAATGGCAGTACCGGTTGGCTCTCCGAAGTGGGCTGCCCTCCTCAGGAGAGAAGAAAGGAAAGTATGGTGACATGTCTGACTTCAGAAGGATCATTGTGAGTCCGCCCGCACTGGACAACAATGAAGAGCATTTGGAAGCCAAGTTCAAGATAGCACCTCCTCCCAGGATAAGCAAACCTGCTGCTCCACCACCCGCAGAGGAGAAGAAACCAATGGCGCAGCCCAGGAGGGAAAGGGCACCCAAGCCAGAGGAAAAGAAGCAAACCAGGGCACCCAAACCAGCACCCAAGCCGGCACCCAAACCAGCACCAGCACCAGCACCAGCACCAAAGCAACCTGAGAAGAAACCAAAAGCAGCTACCACGCCTCAGAAGCAGAAGGAAAGCGCTCCAGCCAAAGTACGTCAACCATACAAAGACAATCTCTCCGAGGCTGGTTGGAACGAGTCATGGAAATTGCTGAAGCCACTTATTCACATGGAAAATGCCATGGGATCTGAACAAGGGAATGAGGAGTTTGATCTTCACAAGTACAGGTCCGTGGACCACCACCTCGATGACAAATTCCCCTCTTCCTCAGAGTGGATGGAATCGTGGATGCTCTTTAAGAACCAGTCTCTCAAGAAACCTGTACCATACTACAAAGGGTGGAAGATGTTTGACCAGGCTGAACACTTGTCCCCTCCTGAATGGGCTGGGTCTTGGAAGATTTTAAATCTTGATTTTCACCAGCAAGTTGAATCATGGGAGAACGAGTGGGCAGGCCTCTCCAAAGAACTGCGAAATAACATGCTGGAGAATTCCCATCTTTCAGAGGACAAATTTCCACTAACGGGATGGGAAGAGTCATGGAAATCCTCGAAGCCTAAAACCAGAGAGGATGAAGAATTGCACATGGCGCTTCAAAAATTGAATGGATTTTTGCCGGGTTGGAATGAGTCTTGGAAAATTCCCGATTTGCAGATCCATAAGGAATCCTCTTGTTTAAAGGAATGGGTTGAATCGTGGAAGTTTTGTAAAGAGCACAAATGGTGTGAAGAAAGCCTAGATTTCCTGCATCGTTACCACAACATGTTAATGCGCAGACGAATGCTGTCCAACAAACTTTTAACTTCTGAACTTCAGGAAGATACGTTCTCCTCAACTGAGTGGACAGACTCTTGGAAAGCCTTGAAATCCTCACCTCAGCCAAAGGGAACAGAATCCTCATCGGAAGATTTCTCTCACGTACCTTTGCATCTCCAGTTCCATAAAATGACCACGTCTCTGTCAGGGTGGCGCAAGTCCTGGCAAGTCTCTGTGCCTCATATGGCGAGTGTAGAGAATGAAAACGTATCTCAGTCAGACTGGGTCAACTCTTGGAAACTTTCCCAGGCTAACCAAAACCTTGAGACCCAAACAGACGTGGTCTATTTAGGAAACAAACACATTCATCACAGATACCCAGGATTAGAGGTGACCGACAGCATGCCCGTGACAGAGTGGTCTGAGTCTTGGAAAACAACTAAAGCTCCTGCTCCCGCAGAGACACGGCAGGAGATGGTTCAGTCGGACGACTCGGCATACCCAACCCAGCTGATTGAAATTCCTCTGATAGACTGGACAGAATCATGGAAGCTCTTCAATTTACAGAAAAGCTCCAATGTGCCATCTCTGTCACGGTGGAGTGACTCTTGGAAACTTGCCAACCCCAGCTGCGTAGATGATAACGTGGAGAAAAGACCCAACAACTACTACAGGTGCGCCAACCCAAAACGTCCCAGAACCATGCATGACTGGGAGCTCCCCGCAACCGAATGGGTGGAGTCCTGGAAGTATCTGAAATCTGACTCACTGGATCCTAAAATGACTCAAGAAGACAAGGGAGAATGGGGAGAGTCATGGAGAGTGCTGAACCCACAGCTATATCTGAAGAAAGAGGCCTGGAACGAACAAGAGTGGGCCAAAGATTCCACAGATCTCTGTCTGCAGTTGACGTTCTTGTCGAAGGAGGGCAGGGCGGTTCTGAGTCCGCAGCTAAGTATGTCAGACTGGAATGATTCGTGGAAATTTTTGAAGCAGGAGATGGAAACAAAAGGAAAGTAAATCAATGTGGAAGGGAGATGTTTTAGGAAGTGGATGATCTAGGAGTGTGTAATAACTTTGATGAACTGTGTGTAATAACCTCGATCTATTTCATGATTGTTTTTGGTTAAGTACTGGTTATGTGAATGCTGTAATATTTTTTGAATTTCACAATTGTAAAATCATTATGAAAACAATCAGTGCCAGCAATATGTATCTTAGTGTATTTACATGTCCTTCTCACACAAAAGTATTATTCTCATCTTTGTAATTAAAACCAGAACTGGATTTTTGCCATTCATTCATTCATTCATTCATTCATTCATTCATTCATTCATTTGCTTTTGTGACATTCAAATAGATGGTTCATCAATATGTTGAACAGACAATAACCAATAATCAACAAAAATATAACCTACAAACAATAGTCAGTGCAGGCATTAGTTAAACTGACAACCTTGTGTCTTTTAAATGACGTTGGCCTGCTTTGCTTTTCAGAAAAAGGTAATGTTGGAAGTCATTTCCCAGTTTCCTTGTTTGAAGTAGGAGTTCATTGCATATTACGGTTTCAGTTCTCCACAAAAATAACTTGGTAATTGGAACTACTTATGAGAATGACAAATTAGATTTTTAACATGCGTCGTGATACTAATACTAATTTACATGTCTGACACAGATGCTTAGCAATGAAACGCCGCCATGGAAACTCAAACTGAAGCGTACCGTAAGTTATTTTTAACTCGTTCTGACCAACCTCAGACGGGTGCTATCAGCACCAAGAATACATGGTCGTATCAGCTAAATTCAGATGAACATATCTTCAAAAAATGTGCAGAATGTGCAGAATGATGTAAATTTGATGGTTTGTTTTTAGTTGTATCCCTTTAAGCAGTCTGCTTACTCTTGCATCAGCCCCCCCCCCCCCCCCCCCAACCCCACCTTCCACCCTCCACAGTTCACACCATAAGGCTGTCTGCTGTCTCGGCCATATGTTAAGGTACAAGTGAGCTCGTATTAAAGTTAATTCATACCTTTGGGTGAAATTTTTTTTTTTTTTTTAAGAGGAGTTGTTTCCAGTGCAGCACTACAGAACAGAATGCTGACCCATCTGTGTGACACACACTCCAGGACCCTTCTAAATAGGAACTCGGTAGAATAACATCAAGTCATTTTAAAATAAAGTGGTAGGTAAAAAAAAAAACAAAAAAAAACCCCCCCTAAAAAACAAAACAAAAAAACAAACAGACAAGGCTTTGAAGAATACCTCACTCAGCGTGAAGGGTTGTTCCTGTACAGTCACCTCCTGGGTTCAAAGCAATTTGGAACGACATCAGTCATTCTTTCCTTCCTCAAGAGAACTGCATTCATTCATGTTCACAGATTAGATTAGATTTAAAGTATATGGAAGCAATCATAAATTTTGTATCCCCATTCCATGATTGGCATGATCAAAGTGCTTTTTTTTTGTTTTGGTATCACCTCATGTTGTTCAATACCAGATATGGGTTGACAAATTTAAATTTACATACAATTTGTCAACTAATAGACAAATTGAATGATAATTAAACAATTATTAAACAATTTTAATAATTAGATAATTTGACAAATTTAATTATCTTGATTTGTATGTTGTAATCAGGATGGGAACACCTGTTGCAAAGGCTAAAACAACACATTTCTGTATTGTGTAATCCAGGCTAACCCACAATCATATTGCCTCGGTATTTAATTTGAAATAAGTGACCTCAGTCTAGATGTTTATGACTGAGCATTTGAAACCATATGAATGTATTTCAACGTTGCACTAATAATCAGTGCTAATTTGTCTAACCTTTACTTATTACAGTAGCAATTCTTACAACTGGCAAATAACATCAGAACCAAAGTAATACCACCTTACAGAAGCAGTGAAATCTGCTCAGTTTATTTCAGTTTTAAAAAAATATTACTGGATAATTTAAAAAAACCCCAAATGTTTAGATGATCGAGGATGAAGAATGACATAACTGAATTGTCTAATAATTCGACTACTCTGACTCACCGCTGCTTTGACTGCAGCACTGAATAGCCAAAGTAATGTCACAGAAAGTGTACCTGTTCATAAAGAATGTCAGCAGACTGCTTACATTTTTAAACTCATTCACTTCTAGTGAAAATTGCTTTTGACTTTTGGTGACATCACTGTGAGGATTTTCACTTAAAAGCAAATTGGCAGCATTCCACGGAGAGATCTTAAGTTGTTTTCAGGTGGCACTTCAGTTTTAATGTGTGGAAATTAGAATTCAGCAAAGTCCCCCTTATTCACCACAGCCTGTGCCGTGGGAGTCCGACCGCTGAGCGGGGAAAACAGTCATTTATTTGTCTTTTGTGTTCATTCTTTGTTTTCTTTTGTTTTGCTTTGTTTTGTTGTGCTGTGTTTTTGATAATTAGTTTTTTCAATGTTTTACAAAATTTAATATGCCTAGTCATTTCAACATCTCCCTTTGAGTACCAATGTCTTCAAAATAAGGGGGAAAACCGAGATAGTCTTTACTTCAAACAAGGCAAGACAATGGCTCATAAGTAAAATCATTCTGAACCAAGAAATGGATGGATTCCTGTCAAAAGCTTAGGATCTCACGCGACCGCAACTGGCCATTGCTAATGTTGCAGTAAAAACTCATTCTACAACTCTGACGTGTACACATGGATACAGAGCTGTGGTTAACATATCAGCGAGTTAACCATGCAAACCTTTAGTAGTTCTTTATTGACATTTTAAGAGAGTATTATTAAACGTAGAGTGAATGCATTCATACAGAGTAAGGTCACCTGGGAGGAAACTGAGGATGAGAATGAATGTGACTGAGTACAAAGACTCCGCTTGACTTCTCAGCACATTTTACAATACCCAAGAATTATTTCACCCGCCCCTGGAGAATGTGCATATCTGTATATGACAGCGTTCACAGAAATTGACAACAGCACTTCTCTACGGATCATTGATATGGAGAAATTACATTGTAAGTACATAAATAGGCTGTCTGCTGTCTTTCAGACAGGTCGTATCTTGGACCCTTGTGTGTATGATGGAGCAGTAGCATGGGTCAAGGGGCAGTGCACGGAGCTATTGCTGATGTCTCTAGACGCAAACCACAAGACTACCGCACGATCTATAACATGTCCGAAAATGTAAACTTTCAAAGTGCACACTTAATAGCCCAAAAGAAAAAGGATATCACATCTTTGAAACGCTCACTAAACAGCTTGCTTCATGTAAAACGGTCATATCATATACTTACAACAATATCTCTTCTCATTAAAAATCAGGAAGTGCAACCGAATTGATTTTTTTCGGCCAGACTCCTACCTTAACATGGCATCCCTCATATTCGACACCAACCGCCAAAAAAGCTGATTTCGAGAGCTGTCAAAGTCATACTTTATAATTCCAAACGAATCCCCTCTTACCCGTCTCTCGTACCGAGAGACACGGGAGAACAAATTCAAATTACGGGACTTTGAAATATTGGACAAGTTCCTAGAGCATAATGTATGTACTGCTTATGTAAGTGAAATTTTCATATACAAAGAGATGGTAGGTTAAGTACACTTAACGTGATGGCGAGAGAGGCAGTCTGGCGAAAAGGGAAAAGACAAAGCACCGCGTGGGGGAGACCAGGGGGGGTTGGTTGGCAGACTTTTCATTTTCTGTCATATTTCTCAGGCGTGGCATATGTGAAACTAGTCTAAACCAGTATCACCTGAAAGATTAAGAACTCAGCTAAAAAGCAGGTACATTTAATGTTCACAAATGATTCCCAAAGTGATTTTATTCATGATTCAAGTCAAGTTGTGCACTTGTGCCAACCAGCCCCAACATGGGGTTGCTTGGCACATGCAATGTGTGTGTGTGTACATGTGTGTGTGTGTCTGTGTATGAGTGCAGGTGTGTGTGTTTGTATGTGCCAACCGACCCCACCCACATTAGGACACACCTCTGTACTAAAATGATGTTCGCCAGATAGAATCACTCAACACAGGCTTTCAAACTTCATATCAAAATATAGCTGATTCCTATCTCCATCAACTGAAATGAATACATTTTTTTATATCTCTATCTAACACCGTTCTATCGTGTATTTAGTGGTGGGATCTTTTCTTTTTTTGTTCTGACACTGCAAAACTGAAAAGTTGTCCTCACCTCACCAGTTAGTGACCTTCAGATGTTTTGACAGAATGGATGTGTTCAGGTCAAGAAGGCAATCATTTTAATGTTAGATTTTTTTTGTGGCAGTACCCTCTAGTGGCCTGGAAAGTCACTGTGTGCCAACCAACCCCCGCTGTCCTCTACTCAAGACTGTGCACACATTTTGCATGTTTCATCCTGCGTCACTTCAATAATGCACTCAGCCTTACAGTACTTCTCTCAAAGACATGCCACATTTGATTTTCAAATGTACAATGGAAAATGCATAAAAAAAAGAGAAGAAAAACCTCGCTGATGCCTACATAAAAGAGACTTCAGTAGGAGCTTTATATATAAGGCATGGTTGAACTGCGGATAATATCCCAAATCTGATGGAAGAAGAATCTTCCACTGAAGTTCTCTTTTCTATTCGTCGGAAAAAGATTTCATTTGTCACATAATGGCGGCAGGGTTCAGAATGTCAAATGTTTCCCGGTCGCAGAACTACCAAAAAATTATCAAAGGCGACTGGACAATCTGGGCACATACAGCCATACAATGAAAAATAGTCTGGAGGTGCTCAGAATGCATAAGAGGACTGGATGATTATTAGAAGCGGACCCTCACTGGCCAGGCCAGATATGTAACAGTGCTGCAAAACCACAAAATGACAGCCTCAGCAATGAGCACAGAATTCAGCATGCTGCATGATCTTATTGGGAATGGACATACTGTGAGTCTCAGTCAGCTGATTATAATAATAATAATAATAAGAAGAAGAAGAAGAAGAAGAAGAAGAAGAAGAAGAAGAACAACAACAACAACAACCATAATGATGATGATGATAATAATAATAATAATCATAATCATAATAATCATAATTTAATAATATATTTCGTGTGAAGAGCACCAAACCTGAGAAGCTCTTAGAATATGCCATTTGATAACTAATCTTTTAGGTTTGTCTCCTGGTTATGTTCGGAGAATGGAGGGCAGCAGTTTGTCCTGAAGTGCAATGATTAATAGCTTATACTTGGTAATATTTAACTCCTGTCCAATTATACCTACAGTCAGCATTTTGGATCTCCACAGCAGATTTTTGGGTTTTACTTACATTCATGCATGGACTGACACGACTAGCAATAAAGATGAATCGCTCTTCAGAACTGTGCTCCGTTCAAAGAAACATTGAGAAAGATGTTGTGTCTACTTCAGCTGATCTGAGCGATTTTTAAATTCACAGCTACTTGACGTTCTTATCCAGAGCGTCTTACCAAAAAAAAAAAAAAAAACCCCAAAACTCCCCCCTCCCCAAAAAACATGTCTGTGTCAGAGGTCACACATCTCTGGAGCGAAACTGATATACACGACCTTCCTGAAGGTCACGCTGGCAGAGACTGAATTCAAACTCACAACCCTCCACAAACTGGGCTTCTCTTAAACTACACTTTTTTTCTCTCAGGAGTGTATCACTTTCAAATGAGACACACGTTGTGCTGTGTTTCTTAGCATTAAATGATTTCAATTAATTTATTTTCGTTTGGAGAATAGGTGACCAATCAACATTTCAACACGAATCAACAAAAACATCACATATATTTCATTCCTTATGTAATTTTTTATCTTTTTTTTTCTCTGATAGTGGGGATATCAGCAGGTGACGGGTGCATTTTCAGTGCATTATTACAGAACATGCTCATTTCGAGCCACCGGTACTGTTTACTAATAGGGCTAATTACCAGTCAAACTCCCTCACTGGTCTTGCTCATTCCTCTGCTGACACAGTTAGCAAAGGAGAAAAAAAAAATGTAATATGAGGCAAGGCCATCGAGTGTTCCTCAGAGTGATTTCAGTCGAGCATGTGTTGTCCTATTTTGGTTTTAGCCTCTTTAATTAACTGTAGAGTGGGATGTTTCGCCGGAATATTACGCTCTACCATATAAGTCATCCGAAATTGCTTTCCAAGTCGGATTCCTCTAGTTTGGACAAATGCATGCTCACACCCTGTGCGTATTAACCTGATAGATCACTCCCGATTCTCCACTCCCATCAGTGGGGTCAGTTATCATAAAACATCAACTCCTTGTTCTGTTTCAGGGTTCTGACAGCAACGACTAGCTGCGTCTTACACACACGCTAAATATAGAAGTCTGTCGCAAATCTAGGATGAATAATCTGCAGGTCACAGTGTGAGTTTACTCTTTTATGAGTTTTATCTTTTCCTTAAAAAACAACAACTACAGAAAAGACAAACAAAAAGAGAAACCCAGACGGCAGAAATAAAGTCAGGAGTGTGTGCCCGGAAGACACGGCTCCCGTCCTTACGGGACTCATCTTGTTATTTATCAATGGGGGAAGAAGATTGGGGAGGGGGCTCACGTATTGGGGAGGGGGCTCACTTTTTTAAGATTAAAAATCTGAGTGAACCCTGGAAGCTCCCTGCTATTTCTCACTGTTCAAACAGCAGGTAGAAACCCCATTATAACTGTAGTGAATAGCACACTGGCATCTCCTCTGTGTGTGTGTGTGTGTGTCATTCAGAGAAGGACCATTAACAATTGCCACTCTACAGCCATGACAGCTACACAGGAGGAGCTCAGAACAAAAATATATATATATATGTTCCTCAAAATGTGAAGCATTTACTTTGCAACAAGCAAATTTTACTGCAACGAATTTTACTGAAAAATCAACTCGTGAATAGAATATGGTGATAGAATTAAAAAAAAAATGTGTGTGTGTGGATAGATAGATAGATAGATAGATAGATAGATAGATAGATAGATAGATAGATAGATAGATAGATAGATAGATAGATATGACATGGTTGAATACACAAGGGGACAGAAAATAAAAGAGACAGTGAGAGAGATAGAGAGAGAGAGAGAGAGAGAGAGAGAGAGAGAGGGAGCGAGGGAGAGAGGGAGAGAGAGAGAGAGAGAGAAAGAGAGAGAGAATTTGCTTTCTGCACGATCTGTCTCTTGATCACATTGATTTTCTTCTTTTTTTTCCCCCCTGTGAATTTGCCACTTAAATGGAGAGAGGTCGTTATTCGTCCCCAGCTTCTTAGGATTTCACTGAAGCAAATCTTCCCCAGGATGTACAAGAGATTATAGGTAATTACTTGTGGAGAATGGACATTTGGAAAAAAAAAGAAAAAAAGAAAAAAGAAAAGCAGAGATGGAAAAAAAAAGTAAAGTCGTTGTAGCAAGAGCAAAATACATGGTGAATAGTTGCAAAGGCAAGTTTTGCTTATGTTGATTGGTTTCTGATTTCATAATTACGTTTTGTTATCATGCTTTCATTTGTTAGAAAGTACACAGATCAATTGATAGTTATAATAAACATAGTCTTTCCAAAATTCTAAAGTGTCTCTTTATCAACACCCTATACTACAGCAGTATTAGAGCCATGCTGTAGTTAAGCCAAACTGCTGTTTTTTTTTAACTGTAGTTCGGCTTAACTATAGCATGACTCATTTTCACTTGACAGATGTGCAAAAGAAGCCTCTAGAATGATTATACACACCTGCAGATTATATACACACCTAAAATAGACTTACTGCTGGCCACAAAACACACACTGACATTTTCCATCTATGTTTGTCACTGGCCTTTCACCAGGAGACCAAACAGAGGGCTAAATATAATGTCCGGAGTAAATGGATGAAATGTGATGTTTTCGTCGTTGTTCTTTTCAGTTCGCATGGTATAAAAAGGGAGAATTCCCCATGTTCTCACAGTAGCTCCCAGTCATCATTTTTACTTTAACGTAGAGTGGAGTGAAACTGCCTGCTTCTGCTGGAGGCCACTTCCGTACTGCGCTTGCAAATTGGGTAAGACGCTTAATGTGGCAATATGATTTGAGTTCTGGAGTGAGACAGGTAATACAATTTCACAGTTCTAGAAGAATCATGGACCTGGGATTTAAACAACAACAACAACAACAACAACGACAACAACAACAACAAAAAGCAGTGGAAATCCATGAACTAAGCTAAGTCTCTCAAGCCACCAGCATGTACAGCAAGTTGTGGTTGGATACAACAGCACAAGGCTTGTATAGCATCTAGAAACGAAATAAGAAACAGAACGAAAAAACAGAGTGAAAAACGGAAAAGATGAGCCAAAATGAACCACGTGGAGAGAGTGCCTGAAATTACAACACTTCGTTCTAGATGAGTCACAGAGACAGCTACCAGAAAACAATTTGATAACAACCACTTTAGCAAGTACAAAAATGATTTTTTAAATCTCACATTGCAAGAAAGACACAAGAAAATGTTTGTTGCTTTTCAGAGATGGTTAATTTCACACTGTTTGAATTTCTACAAATGAAAAGTTGTAATTTGCAAGGATGTGAAACCTTCCTTCACACCCATTTAACAATGATGCCAGTGCGATTGGTTTGAATTTGCAGTTACCATTTAAAGGCCTGAAAGTAAGATTAACTCGTCAGAAATTCTCACTGACACTTCTAAATCTTCGCTGATTTAGACTTGGAATTTAACGGCCTAGAATATTATGAATTTAAATGTATTACCGCTGGGATTCCCACACACACTCCTGCCATACCAACACCAAGCCAGGTCTCTGTTCACACTACATTTCACTTTTAAAAGTCATCTAGTCTGTGAATTTGCACATTAAAGAATCCCTTCATGCCTAAGCTCATTTTCTGTCTCCTCCTGATCATAAATCCAGCACACAGAAATAGAGTGTACATATTGTCCTTTGACTCAAATATGTATAAATGGTAATATCTCTTACTGCCCAACCCCTTGCATTAAACTTAGGAAAACAGCAAGTTAGTAGCAAAAAAAAAGTGGTCAGATCACTTGACTTCTCTGTTTGTGTTACATATAGATGATATAACAAGACGTCATAGATGTCATACTCTAGCGCTCTCCGTGGAGAAAATGAACCACAGTCTTTGGTTAACTCGTCCTAATAACCAAACACTGAGGGGCTTATTCTGAACATACTGCTCAACAAAATGGCTAAATGTACACCATTTAGCTTTTAGACCTCTTTTAAATGGTCATTTTCTCCATGAATGATGGTCTCTGCAAAGTAAATGTATAATTGGATTTGGGGGAAGCGGAAAAATGTTCTCTCTAAGACCTGAATAATTTCTTTATCAGCAAAGGCATTAGGTTAATCGAGATGAGACTGGCAAACCTCAGAACATCATGTTGAAGTCATGTAAATGTCTCCAACTGTATTTTTTTTTTTTTTTTTTTATTCCATGTCAACCTCAGCGACTTATTCTGCGTGGAGCTTGTCTTTTTGTGCTTACGATCCAAAATATGAATAACTGAAATTCTGGTTTTTTGCTTAGCTTGCCTTTCATGTTTTACGGTGTAAGATATGTTACCACTCTAATCTTCTCAGTCATTTGGGTCATTGCTTGAAGTTCAATAAATGTGAACGTATATTTTATATAAGTGAAAATTGAAACTGTTTGCTGGTACTACAAAAAATACATAAGTGCACTGATTGCACATGACACGTTCAATGCTTTTTGTGCTGACATCATATCCAAAACAAATTAAATCGTCCCACAGTGCACTGTGTATATGGCTGGGATGACAATAAAGAGAATTTCATTTCATTTCATAACAAGGCGGAAATGAAAGTGAACTTTTTTTTTTTTTGCATTTGCGCAGGTGTATACTGAGTTAACATAGAAACGTAATGCATTAGCGCAAAATGCGTCAGGTCCACATTCTGCTATGATTACTGCTATGGATTCATCAAGCTCAAAATGTGTTGATTGAATCTAATGGCTGCACAGAAAATGTGTTCTGAGTATAGCTTTACTGTGTCTCTGACAAACAGTTCAGCATTTGGGAGAGGAGAAATAATGATGTGGGTTTTAGACACTTCTTATTCCATAGAGCCAGTCATGCAATGTGCAACGCAGTCTGCATAACACCCCATCTCTGTATCTGACATGAGCAGATGTAATTATGGAACAAATCTGTATGCATGATAGTATTTCATAGCCACTTGGTGAAAATAGGGCTTTGGAACAGAAAGGCAGTAGCTTTTGCCCCTTTAAGTCTTTTGATCGATTCCAATTAAAGCCACAGTTCTTGCTTTTAACACAGCCCTCCTGCCACTGTGTCTGATAAACTAAAGGATAGTGTCAGGGAGTCTTATCTCTCTCACATATGCAGTAAAAGCTTGGGTTGCCATGACCGCCGGTACCAGTATATTTTAAAGCCAATGACTTCGACAAATTACAGAAAGAAAGAAAGAAAGAAAGAAAGAAAGAAAGAAAGAAAGAAAGAAAAATGAAATTAAAAAAAATTCTGGGCATGCATAATCTCACTTCAACTTATACATACATAGACACACACACTCATATATATATATATATATATATATATATATATATATATATATATATATATATATATATATATATATATATATATACATACACACACACACACACATACATACATACATACATACATATACACACACACACACACAGCATGTATGTATGAATGTATGTATGTATGTACGTATAAGTTGAAGTCCAGAGGAAGTTATATATCCATGTGTATATCAATATATCAATTATTATTTTAAGAACCCTTGCAATAAAACTAATTGTGAGATTATGCATATATATATATATGTGTGTGTGTGTGTGTGTGTGAGATGTTCAGGCCTTCTCTAGGGGTAGTATGTGAGAGAACTTCCTTCCCTTCATGCCCCTGCATGTGGGCTTCAGAAATTCCTTTTTAATGGAAATGTCTTCAGAACATGAAGTTTGATTGGAAGGACAGTGACTCTTAGTTTCGAGAGCGTACTGACTGTTCGCGTGCGGCTTTATCTGGAGTTGGAGACAGAGGGATCTTCATATTGACAAAAAAAGAAATTAAAAAAAAAACCATGAAAGACACTCAAATTTGAAAGATGTTCAAGTTGCTCTCACAGCAGATTCAAAAGGTGACTTCTTATCACAGTCTGGTGTGTTACAGTTAGCTAGAGTGACACGTCTGTTAGCAAGGACATCCCCACAGAAATGACTGTGAAAACGCCTTGATTTCTGAGACAAGACAGCTGTCAGTCTTTCCATTCTGACTTTGTTTTTTTTGTTTTTTTTTTTATATATACGTGATATGCATTCGCTAAAAGCATTGTACGGCTATGTCCGAGAGCCCTTTGTGATGAAGAGGGAAAGAGTCCAGCGCAGCAGCTGTCAGAGTACTATAATGTTTTTAACAAGACAAAGAAAATGCACCTGGTTGAAGGAGGCGGGAGACATTTCTATCTCTAGAGTTCCTTGAGTCCCTGAGAGATTCACTTTGAGAGTCTTTTTTTTTTTTGCTTTTTCTTTTTTCTTTTTCTAAAAGTGTAGTGAAGAGAAGGCAGATTGTGCAAAGCACTGCTACAACAAGGAGAATTTGTCTCCCTCAGTGTGCCAATGTCAGTGTGCTGTGGCAGGACCATCTCACATCAGTGCATTGGGAATGGAAGGTAGGCGCACCCTGCCTGGGCGGGGGGGGGGGCGGGACGCTTTGGGGTTGAGGAAAAAAAACTCCTCTGCAGGTTCCCATCTTGTCATTTAAGCATGAAGAGGGTAGAGATCGGCATAAATAAAACAGTGGTGTGTGTGTGTGTGTGTGCGCGTGTGTGTGTGTGTGCGTGTGTGTGTGTGTGTGTGTGTGTGTGTGCGTGCGTGCGAGAGACAGATAGAGAGAGATAGAGATAGAGAGAGAGAGAGAGGAAGGGAGAGAGGCAGAGAGGAGATAAGGAATTGTCTACCGGAACATTTATCGTTCCTCGGAGTGCTGAAGACTGGCAGGTAAACAGAATGTCAGTCAATGGGAATTCTTCTAACAAAGGCTGCAATCTGCTGTGTGGGTACATTAACAGTGTGCTGAGAGTGTGGCAATCCTCTGAGCACATGCCTGTTGGAACACCTTACAAAGTCACGAATCCCGACACTCTGAAACAGAATTGTCTTCGCTGATCAGGAGGGCTGCAAATTGTGGTTATATTATTTTTTTTATTCATTTTTGTGATGATCCAAATGCACAACAGCATCTGATCCCTGACTCGCTAGTTATTTGTTGTGAGAGTTATCGTAGCCTCTCTAGACATCCACATAGCAGCGTAAAGGGAAGACCACCTGTCTGTCTGTTTTCGCAATCCTTTGTGTTGTATGACTCATAGATGTGATTCACTCTGTTGTTCTGCATTTGAACATTGGCCTGAGGCAATGCTGAACTAAGACCATGAGCCCAATCAAAACCTGTGAGAGGTACAGAAAACAAAAGCAGAGAGACCACTAAGACAACTCCCTGTTTCATATCAACCCTCCCTCTGTGTCAGTCTGACTTGAAGTTCACTATAATTTTCACTCAGATGCCATTATGAACAATATATGTGTGCTTCGTACTGAGTGCCTGTGATTTTCCGCTACCTCAAAGGAGACAGGAGATGCAATACATCTAGATTCTGCATTCAAAAAGGAAATAAACAGAGAGCTCTGGACAGAAAAAAGAAATGTAGCACTGGCCAGAAACAACCCCCCCCCCCCCCACCCCACAAAAAAACCCCTCCACAACAAAACACAATGTGACTCGGGGGGGTGGGGGGGGGGGGTGAGGATGTAACCCTAAGGAGGTTAAGGATGATGAAAGATATGTTTCTCCTGTCATGTTGGCTTGAAAAGCAAGTCATTTTGCCCTTGATCTAGTATGGTAACGCTGGAGCCAGGAAATGCCGCCTTCTTCAACTTCAAAAGTTTTGCTGACTGTTCGTCTTTGAGCATCCCGTTTAATTGATATTGTGGACCCTAGGCTGATGAAACAATCAGTGCATCATTAACTTTGCAAAAGCTCTACTTCAAGCTACAACATCCACCCAATTGATCTTCAGCAAGAAAGTGCTTTTCTTTCCAATTTGAGGATGCTGAGAATAATAGGGGACAAAATTATGTGTCTCTTTTTAAAAGCCAGGAAAATGTCAGGCGAAGTCCAAATAGTAGATGTAACCATTCTTGTTCAGGCTTATTATTGTTCTTCAGACCCATGTTAAATCCAATTATAACATTAATACTTTTTTGAAATAGAAGTGTTTTTTTTTTGTTTGTTTTATGGTTTTGGGGTTTTTTTTGTTTTGTTGTTTTTTTTTTTTTGCTTGCAACAATTATTTCAAAGAAATCCTAATGCAAACATTTCACACACAGCTACTGATGTAAGGATATGACCCTTCCATTAAAGTTTTGATGTCTCTGAAACCAGGAGAGTTCTGAGTAAATTTGAAATTCAGGCACCAAGGCAGCACTGGAGTGGAGAGTCCTGTGAATTGACCTACTTACTCATTTCTATAGTGGTTGTCTTACAGCTCAGGAAACAGCCACAATAATGGAGGCAACTAATCTTGTACTAATTGGTTTATTGTCAGTTATATTATCTCTCTGTAACACTATGGAATTATCTGTACATTTTTTGCAATTACAGGGTGCAATGCAATGGTTTCCCCCTACATGTTATACAGAAATCCAGCAAAAGTAGATAGATAGATAGACAGATAGACAGATAGACAGATAGATAGAAAGACAGATAGATAGATAGATAGATAGATAGATAGATAGATAGATAGATAGATAGATAGATAGATAGATGAAAACAAACAGACAAACAAACAGAAAATTCTGGGGTCTATATGAAATGGATATAATGTATATCATCTATATTATTTAGTGTAACATGGTTAAATGTAATACCTTGTATTCATGTATGAACCATTCTCCAGTGTGCATGTTAGATCCACATAAGAATGTTGCAACGTTGCTGTATGTACTCAGCAGTGATCTCACATATGTGATTGTACGCTTGAGACTTTAAGCTGTCCATCATTTCATATGTTTGCTTGGAATTATAGTCACTTTACACAAGAAGGGAAAGGGGAAAAGCTGTTCATGTTATATGTGTATATGTGTTCTGTGCATCTCTGGAGGTTTCTTTCATGGTAAGGAACCTTGGAGGCTTTGTTAAAGATGCATAAAGGATGGTCTAGCTCTGTGTGTAGACATGTGATGTATATTCAGTGTGTAAATCTGTTGTAATCGTGTTCACGTGATTGCGATGTATTTGTGGGCTACTGGTATGAAGTATTTGAAGGAGGCTTTGTGAGTTTAACTGCTTTCATCCAAGAATTCCTTGGGTGTTTCAGTCTTTAATAGGTCAGCAGTGATGGCCAGTTTACTGCACATCAGCTTTCGGCTTACGATTCGTTTCCTCCTTCCTGTTACAGTGCCAACAACAGACTGTTTATGATGCCTCCCCCACCTTTCCAGCTACAGTTTTTCTTTCCTTCCCACTTAGACCTATGGCTGACAGAATTCTCCACGCTCAGAGAGAGTGGGAAACCTTCCGCGCCTGATCTCCACTGGGAACGGCCATGCCTGCCAGCCTTTGTCCCTAAAGTTTTGTACTAAAGAGTTGGCTCCTCTTTCAAAGAGCTTTCATTGCTCTCTTTCCACGGCTCAATAAACTCCACCAGGATGATCTTCCTTGTCCCTGCAGATCACAAGACTCCATCTGGGCTCAGGGTTTTTTTTTTTTTTTGGATCATGTACAGGAACCGTAATTTCCTCCTAGGGTCCAATGTTTTGGCCATTTGGACTGGGTTTGGCTTTGCTTTCCTCTGGTAGTAGGTTTTGCTCAGTTCTTGACAAAGGTGATTGCTGTTGTCCATCCATGCTAGGCAAGTCATTTGCTATTGGTCCCTTGCAATAGTATGTTTCCAGAGACCATCAGGATGTTATTATGATGTCATCTGTGCATCTCTTGGACCACAGACATTCTGCAACCTTACAGGATGTGTACAGGATGTGTACGCCCCTTTGAACGGAAAAAAACTACCGGTGATTCTGCGTAGGTTTGATTAATTTTTGGAGGTGTCTGTCAGTCTTTCATACCACCTCTTCAAATGCTGTTAAGGTGATTTTGTATACTGTTAGAAGCCACAGTAGTGTGGGCTGCAGGCCGTATTGGTGTCAGCATGCTTTGGATTCATCCTGGTAAACTGACTTGCCAGTCTTCTTCAGCTAATCCACTGCTTGCTTCGTGGTGTTGGTGATGCAGGTTCTGTTTGTGAATGACTCATTGAACCAGTGGCCCCAGACACGTAATTGGAGTCGATGGTATGACCTTGCATCAGATGTTAGATTTGAACTTGCTGGTCACTCTGCCCATCCTAATAGCAATGCTGTTTCACTTCTTTGGTTAGACCTTCATCCCTACACAGGTAGCCTAGTTGTCCAACATGTTTTCCCCGTATCTCTGTTGTTACAGTGAGGTCATCTTCGAGCAGTTGAATTGTGGGTTGCTGAATTCCCGAATCCATTATTGAACCTTTGGACCTTTCTTTCCTGGCAGTGGTTGTGAGGAGATACTGATTATGAGGAAACTATGCAGTCAGTTACAACTCCTCCTCCTGGATCTTTATGTCGCAAAGTGGGCCATTCTGAAACGCTACTTGAGTTGCTTGGGCAAGTGACCATATCTATTGGTGTGATGAGAGATATGACAGTGGCCAAGGCGTCATGGCATCAATCCATAAGCGTTTGTCCTATGCAGTCATCCAGCTGTGAATGGCAACATCTTCCAATTACCCTGAAAGGCTCCCTGGAAAGGCTCCCTTCTGGAGTGGTGTACCCATGCATCCCCTCACAGTGAGGAAAAAGCTAATTTCTTTGAGATCGATGTGAGGAAATTCTTGCATTCAATGCTGATGACGGACATTGTCATTGACACTTGTTTGGTGTTGTAAAGCCCTGGTCCTCTGGCACGAAACGCCCCTCCGCTCTCTCCCAGACTTATGGGATGTTGCTTGATGTCAGCATCCTCCAAAATCAGTTTCCAGAGCCTTCAGATTAGTTTGGGCCATTTCTTGCATATTTTATAGAATGCACTGTCGAGGCCTGGGGGCAGATATCAATCTCGCCTTCTTTACAACCTCTTGGACTACTCTCCAAGGTGGTGCTTTGATGTCACACTATTCGGGTGGTACGTTGGCTCTGCAGCACTTCAGCTCTTCAGGTTGGTAATGAGAGCTTGTCCCCCCTGAGGACCTCACCAAGGGTCTCTTTCAGAGGGTCCTTCATCTCCTCCTACAGGTTTGTCAGAATCCAAAATTATGCTCCATGAACCAGCGACCTGGCGAAACGTGTACGGGTCTTTTAATGATCTCGTCCTCCCTTTGTCCTTCCTTGGACTCTTCACATTTTTGGCACTTCGTGGTTCGGCAAAGCTGTTCCTGGAGTCTGTTTGTTGGGTCTTCAATGCCTTAGCTTTCCTCTGGACTGTCCTTTCTGAATTCTTTGTTCAGTGTCCTCATTCTGATTCTGGGGCTGTGGATCCTCTGTTCCCTTCTGTTTTGTTATTCCTGAGACCTTCACCTCAGCTGTGTTAAAGCACTCCCTTGCTGGGTTGACTATGATACCTGTAAGCACATACACTTTTTTTTCCCCCTACAGTTTCTTGTGTGGGTTGTGAGACCTTGTCGATGTCTTTTAGCTGTCCAAAATATTTGTTATCATTCTTGTTGGACTATCTGATCTTTCGTCTATGCCGACATCATCTTCGCATGAAAACCTCATTAGTCCAGTGTGATGTTATCACATTCTCTCCTTACTTCTGGTTGAGGATGCGTTTTCAGAATTTCAGCGTGTCAAAACATGGTTGTGAATATCAGAAAGTATTCAAACCTGCATCTATGAAGTTTTTTTTAAAGACAAGAACACAACGGTGAAAATAGAAAAAAAAAAACCCCTAAAATAAGAGAACCTTTCCATTCAAGTTTGTTTTTATACCTGTTACTTTGTCACCCATTCACCACCTAGACCGGATTCTTCAAACAGTGTTGAGATTCTGCCTTGTGCAACAGAAGCATAGGTGAGAGTATCGTCATTTCAAGACCTCTCTCCTTTCTTTCTGTGTTTAAGATCTCTTGCCATTCCACTGTCTTTCGAAGACCTCTACCCACAGTTCCTTGTCTTTAAGATCTCCCTCTCCTGCCTTACATCATTCTGAAAACAGCTTAAACTCCCAGAGGTGCAAGGCAGATACAGCCTCGAGGTCTTGCTCAAACCCCTGCACTGAATCCTTTTTTTTTTTTTTTTTTAAAGATGTGCCAAGAACAGCAAGAGCAGAAAAGTAGAGTCTTGCATTAATCATGAGCAAACTCTGAGGATTTAACAGATATTATTAACCTAATAAACACTGAAGAAGAGAGGTAAATGTCAGGGGCATGGATTTGCTGTTAAACCAAGGTGATTTCAGCACACGAGGTTAATCAAGCAAACAGTTCGCTCATGTGTCTCGATACTTTTTCCATCTCCTCCGCTGATGCTGATATACAGTGGAACAGGTTGAATCCATGATATTGCTCTACTAATTCTTTAAGCGTCATCTAATTATAAAAGCCTACAGGCAGTGTGCAAATGAGTGCACATTTTTATAACTCGGTGGCAGCTGATGTCAAGTGTGCAAATGGAAATAATACAGAGCCTCCGAGCAGAATTAATTTGTTTATTTTGTGTTCATTTTTCGTATTGTCTAAAGTAAAATGTCTCTTTCCAGACCATAGGGTAGACATCATCTGGGAACTCATTGCCAGAGTGAAAGTAAAGAGTGTGTTCTGAAAGCCCCATACGTGTGACTATGTCTCAGAAGGACCAATTTATGATGAGGTGGATTGTGGTAACAGCCGACATTAAGCGAGATGTCTCACCTTGCTCGCCAAGTTTCCTGTCTCGCCTTTTAAGAGGAAGGAAAGCCAGACCTGTTACTCATGCAGAAGTGAAGCGTTAATTATGCAGCGGCTGTCCTGTTCACTGCCCTTTTTTTTCTATTTCAGGAGATAGTTGTAATTTACATTGGGTCTGTCATTGATAGAGAGAATTTATTAGCAAAATGAATTAGAAAATTTACATTTTAGCCCAAAGCATATCATCATTCGTTTGGATTGAGTTCCATAGGCTTATTGCTTTTCAAATGCAGAGGACAGGGTAATTGCAAGTGCCCAGTCAGACATAAAATTAGCGGAATAATAAAATAAAATTAAAAAAAAAAACACACAAAACAAAAAAAAAAACCCAAAATGGATAAGCATTTCATGAGAAAATCTAATCCCAAATGTCCAAGAGACAAACAAAGAGAGGGAGCAAGAGAGAGAGAGAGAGAGAGAGAGAGAAACTCCAAGACAGGGCAGGAGAGAGACAGCGAGAGGGAACAATGGTAACACAATAAAGCAATTCAACAGAAAAGAAAGTTAAGTTGTGCACCCCCACCCACCCCCACCCCCATCCCCCGTAGATTTGGTGTCCCAGTGATGGAACTGGCACTGGGATAGCTGTTTTTATACATGAGATATAAATATTATATGCTTCTGTATCATGTGCAGAGAGAAGACACAATGGATTCTGGTACTACATCTTTTGTGTTCTGTAATGGATGCAGGAACATACACTTTTCGATTAGCAAAAGCAGTTTGTTAAGAGTGGTTCTCAGTGGCATAACTCACCACATACTAATGGAACACAATACAAGCTACCAGTGTAGCTCTGAAACTTGAGAATCAATGTTATAGCAGCACAAAGTTAACACATCCCAACAGTAAAAATCTAATGATGCGGTTCAGACGTTTCGAACACATTCACATAATTTACATAATTTACACCCACAGTTAGTGTGACACGAATTCCTCACATTAAGTACACAAAAGCTTCACACTGTGCTTGTTGTTCTGGAGTATGTGAAAAGCATGGAGTTGAATAGATATAATGTCTGAAATAAGATACATGATATACAGTCTGGCAAATGAGTTGCTAATGTAATCACTGTCCTCCGCCCATCACAAACTGAAGTTGTAAAAAAATCTCGCCGATGCAGTTTTATATGAGATGTGATACCAGGAAGTTCAATAAAAACAGACCATCATATTTATAAACTGGACGGAAGTTTCTTTCTTTACCTATCTGACCATAAATATAGCTAACGATTCCATCCTATTCAAACGGTAGTACACGCTTGCACATTTGTATTAATGTATATACCGCATGGAAATAACAGTACAGTGGAGGATCAGCGGTGGCCTGCTCGCCTGAGTTTCAGGAAAAAATATCTCTTTGCAAAACAACCGCACAATCATGCGTGGTAATAACTTTTAGAAAAAAAAAAAAAAAAAAAAGACCACGGTAGTCTAATCTCCAGCTTTTGTATGAAAAATAGGCTTTGCTGAGAAAGAGAAAGCCGAAAAGAAAAAAAGCTGACACAAACTCACAAAGCTGTTCAAGGTAAGACATGGAAACCATTTCACAGTGCATTGAAAGTAGGTAGTAATAATCCTTTAGGGCTATGCCAGCTTCTCTGCCTTTCAATTATTATTTCTTTCCATTTCAGAATGTAGGGTTCTTCAAATCACATCACAGTTCAAAAGTTCAGAAGAAAGCCTCTTGGTATTGAAGACGTCGGGGTCTGGTTCAGCTACTCAAATGACAGTGCAGACCTGGATTGTGGTTCGGCTCTAAAAGGTATCCAGTTATGTAATTGATACGATCCTGCACAGTGGAGAGAGAAAGAAAGAAAGGAAGAAAGAGGGAGAGAGAGCGAGAGAGGGAGAGAGAGAGAGAGAGAGAGTGAGAGAGAAAGCAAAGGAGAGAGTGTCAAATGGCCGTTTGCCAAGTCACTAAGAGGTGCGCGAACAGAGGGAGATTAAACATCTGCTCTTTTGCCCTGGCTCTGCCGGCAGTTTTCAGCAGGCTGAAATAAAAGCAGATCTTATCCTTTGTCTCTCATTATTCTCGGGGCTTCTTGTCCAGCCTCCAGCCAGGCTTGCTCCACACGGCCAATCTCTGTGGCTTCCACTAACAAGATAATACCTGACAATTTGTAAATGTGACCTGAAAAACCCAGTGAAAATAACCACCAGAATAAAAATTAAAAAATCTGCCCAGGCTTAACCACTGGATACTGCTACACCCACCAACACCACTGCTGGTACAACCACTACTACTACTATTACTACTACTACTACTACTAATTATATATTTAGAATCATCATTGTCACCATCATCATTATCATCATCATCATCTTCTTCTTCTTCTTCTACATGATTTACATGATGTGTTGCATTACTAGTCATATGTATTGTCTGAGATTGTGCTCCCTATGTCTTTCCTATGTGCCAAGGAAACATGTAGGAATAAAATGTCTCTCTCTCTCTCTCTTTCTCATACACACACACACACACACACACACACACACACACACACAAACATTGTTCTCAATATAGCAGTGCAAAATTAGCCACTATTAAGAGACTATAAATATTCACTGTTTTTGCTGAATTTGCTGGCTTTTTTTCAAGTATGTTTGTGGACCAATTTCAAACAAACTTTCCAAATCATACATGTGGCTGTTTAAAGTCATTGGTATTCCAGGGGCTAAAAGTCTCTTTGAAGGTACTGACTTTCCACCACTATCAAAGGAATAAAATTGTAGCGTTTGTGATAAATATACGACTGCTGGAGAATTCATAACCTTGTTGCTGTGAAATTGGTCAAGCAAAAGTTTGGCATTACTTACCACTCCAGTGAATACAAATGAAAAGCCACGGTCTTTTCAGAATAAATGTATTTGACTCAGGACAACAACAAGTTAAGCATATGTTTACCAAGGGACCAAAAGCTTAAGGATCTAGAGTCTGAACTTCATTCTGTAATTAAATGAGATGGCTTTGACTCCGACGGGCTGTGCGCGCGTACCAATATCGCCTTGTCATTTTCAATTGTAACAACAGCGTCCTTCCTCAGAAATTAATGAAGTCGTTATGGCAGAATCAACACCTCTTGGTGCACACGCACGCACGCACGAGCACACACACACACACACACACACACACAATTAATTTCCGATGACTCTGAGGCTAGCATTGACTTGCTCTGAGGTCTTTTACTGTCCATCATTATTAATCAGTGTGAGAAGATCCTCAGTGGTTGTTCTGTGCCATACATGCTCAAGCTT
>NC_044497.1:54167500-54250000 GCF_902362185.1 Chanos chanos
TGGAAGAGAGTCGAGTGTGGAAACTGAGACTACAAGGGCTCGCCGTTTGTTTGTGAACAAGAGGCAGCACACAGCAGCACGCTGCGCTGAGCTGGGACGGCCAGGCAGAGAAATACAATAGAGTATCTCCCCTGTGTTTTGTAACTAATCTTGTCTTTAATCTTTGGTTATTCAACATTCATTTTGTTTAGGGCGGAACAGGAAAAATTGCCTTTGTCTGTGAGGCTTCTTCTTCATTTTCTGCCAAGAGGCTTGAACAGGAGGATGGGGGGGCGGGAGGCGGGGGGCAGGAAAAAAAAAAAATGCTGTTCCCACAAAATAAGTTTGCCACTAAATCCGAAAGGTCAGCAAGTCTGGAGGAAGACTCCAGAGTTTGACTTGATGGGAGAATTTCTAAGCTGTCATTGTGATTTGCATGAAGGGTGAATCTGACACCGCTGCTGAACTTACAGACCTGCCCTGGGAGCATTGCATGGAAATATCTGTATTTTCATTCGGAGTGAAGGGAACAGGGAGTGGAGTAGAGTGGAATGGAGGGATGAACGAGGCCCGCGAGTGCCACATGAAAGCCGCAATGCAGATGAGGTTGGCAACGCTAAGGAATAGGCATGCCTGTGTGTGTGTGTGTGTGTGTGTGTGTGTGTGTGTGTGTGTGTGTGTGTGTGTGGAGACATCCTATCTCTCGCTCGGTTTACAAATTCGGCTTAACACAAACAGCGATCCGTAATCAATAAAAAAAAAAATCCTCTCTATTTATGAACAGAACCATGTACTGGCTTTCAGCTGAACATAGTTCTCAAACAAGGACAGGTGAACCACAAAAAAAAAAAAAGAAAAAGAAAAAGAAAAAAAAAGAAAGAAATCAAACTTCAGCTTAAAGACAAACACAAACAAAGACACAGGCATGCGCAACACAAAGGGAATGAGGATCACAGAAAATCTCTCACGGAAAGACAGAGTTTATTAAAACGCAGGCATTTACTCTGTCCCATGTCAAAGGAAGCTCAGAATTAAGCAATATTATGCAGATCCAAATGCAAATATTTGTATAGACACTTCTTTAGTGAGAAATATATTTAATACTCAAATAAACTTTGAGTCAAATCCTTTACTCAAGCTATCATGAGTGCAGTAGTTCTTTTCTCTTCTTTGGAAAACTACTATTGATGCACAGTTTCAAAGATTGACAACAAACAATAAAAAGGGAATTAGCCCTCCATCGTACCCCATTCCTCCCCCACAAACACACACACACCTCTGAAGATAGAGCTCAAATCCTTCAAATGTGTGACATTTAGAAACTATTGTCTTTCTTTCGTGTTATTGAAGAATATACCAGTGTCTTAGTCTTTACCATTCAAGATGCTCTGGGACCACAAATAATTATATAATTATGAGGTGGATCCTTCTGAGTTATTACCCCTATGAGTTTGTTATTTAAAGAAAAAAAAAAACACATCATAAATGTCATACAGTTGCCTAAAGTAAATTATGAGACGTTGCAGTCTCAAAATTGAACATTTCTTGTGACATAGGGGCAGGTTGAAAAAAAGAAAAGAAAAGTGGTAATTACATTACGGCAATATTGGTGTGTGGGCTATGTATTGGCTATGAACACACACTGAAACGGTGCATTACCTCAACATTAAACTGTGTAGTGGTATTTGGTGGGCTAGGCTTAGACAAGGTAAAACTCAGTTACCATCCTGAGTTACTAAAATTTTGCCATAAACTGCTTTCTTTCTGTCTAGTTTTTTATTTGTACATCTTTTTTTTCCCCTCCTACAACTCTTAAAGCACTGAGAAAGGTTCTGTTTTTCTTTCCTAAACTGAACTGACACCTGCCAACTTTCAACACTCTGTCAACTTGTATATATATATACACATATTTGATATTCTCCAGTATCTGTGTCCATAAAAAATAGATATATGTGTTGCATCAGGTAAGGTTTTGAAGGACTTGATATTTTTATTTTCTGAGATCTTCTCATCTTATTAAAAATATTACCACGTGTGAACTTTTGAGGGTGAACTTTGCGTGTCTAATTGCTACTGCTCTTTAAGGTTTCAAAGAAAATATTCTGTGTAAATTTAGAAAGTTTTTTAAAAGCGCCAGATAAAAGAGTCGCATGAGTTTTGCCAAAGCAAAAAAAAAAAAAAAAATCATTAGCATCTTCCTCCGGCACAATTCGTTCACTTCTCTTTACTAATTTGATTTTTTGCCTTGACCCTTGGTGAAAAACAAAAAATAAGGTTTTTCAAACACTTCTGCCAGTGAGCTCACGTGAACAACAACATTCTTCTCAGTGACTGCCCTACATTATCAACAACGTAAGATGGTTAAAAAAAAAATTGGATAGTAGAAAATAAAACGGAGATATGGGTAAGTTAATAAACAAATGAATTTAATGGATGTGTGGATTAATGGAATTTAACATGCGTTCGTATGTCATACCATCTAATCCTACCGTCTGCACTTTCCACGGCCATCCATTTATGACTCATGTAGAGATATAGCTGGAAAATTCATATTACTTTTGTTTGGTTCACCTCATCTACATTGGGATTTAGTGACACCCCCCCCCCCCAACTTCCCCACCCCAATCTTGTTCTATTAGCTGGGGTGGGATGTGCACTGGTTCTGGGTTGCGAGGAATGAGTCAAACCGTCAGAGAACAGCAGACGCTCCAGACCTCTGCTGTGACACCTGAGGAGTGAGCAGTGTGAGTGACACCGGGGGGTGGGGGGGGGGGCATCACGTTATGTCATTAAATTAGACTCTGAGTGGGACAACATTTCAGTTTCAGCTTATGATCTACCTCCTCTAGCATTGTTAACTAAACTCTAGCATTGTTAACTGCTGAACGTATTGATCGGTTGAGAGGAACACACACACACACAAAAAAATCACATCTAATTTGATTGTTATTTCAGATTCATAAATATTTCAAACCTTTTTTTTGTGTGTGTGTGCAGGTTACGGATGTCTACTGCCTACAGGTGTTCATAAGGAGATCTTTCTAGAAAATCAGGTTCCGAACAGAGCAGTGGAATGAGATTTAAAATGAAGACAAAAGTCAGAAGACAGTTGCTGTAATATTTAACGCCCATTTATTTTTCATTAAATGGCTTCATAATGTAAGAGCCTGAAGCATGACAAAAATGCCTAAGGACGGATGGGAATATGAAGTACATCAATAATAGACAAGCAGGTGACGGACAACGGTGCAAGCTGGAAACTACATGAAAGGGGGGGGGGGGCAGTGAAGGTTTGTGTTCAGTCAATCATTTGCCCAAGAGAAATGCTTGCCCACCACAGGGGTCAGTAACACCCATACACACACCACGAGAGGGCGAGAAGAGAGAGAAAGAGAGAGAAAGAAAGAGAGAAAGACCAGGAAGAGAAGAGGTTTACTGTTCTGATGTTATTCTTGCACATGCTTCAATACACACCCACGCACAATTATAGAATTAGAATGCCTTTACCTGCTGAAACGAATCTTTGAAATACCTTTTCTTTTTTCCTGAAAGGACAGTGTAGGAGTTTAGTGTTCCGTCAACAAATCCCACACAAAACCATGTCCTTGTCTTTCTGAAAATCAAATGTTTAATTACTCTGTGCTTAAGATCACAGATCATAGCTGAGGCGTAACGCTTTTTAATCTGTCGATGTTTCGCTCTTTTACTCACTATTCACAAATGTGTCCACTGTTAAAACCACTTGCCACCAGAATTCAGTTTTGGACAAGCCACAACTAGGAAACTTGCACGTAGATCATATTTCAATGTTGGAGAGAGTCATACCTGAATCACAGCTGAGTTCAGCTCCCAGGGTGTCCATATAGGCACCCCTAGGCAAGAAAAATATGGAGTTCAATTCAGTCTAAGGTGGGATTTAAATTTTTTTTTTTTTCCCAACTGGGATTTTTCAACCCTGACAGAAATATGAATACGAATACTTTATCAAATCAAGTTTTGAGAGCAACACTCAGGCATGCTTTGTTCACATTGATTGGTTGGCACATGCCACCGGGTCTCTGGCTTGGGTTTGATTTGGAGGACACTTTGACTTACGTTTTGACCCGAGCACAATAACTGCCAGATGATGGCTTGACAATTGAGCTAGAAATAAAACAGTTGACAGGTATGCTAATCGCTAGCCCTTTCTCCCCTGAGGGGGGGCTGTTCCAGGGGCACAGACCTGTGAGGCTGTGGTTTGAGCCCGACCGAATCGATCAAGGTTAATCACAAACAAGACCGTTAGAGAGAGAGAGAGAGAGAGAGAGAGAGAGAGAGAGAGAGAGAGAGAGTAACATGGCACGTAAGGCCTAAGAGAATGATGGCAAGAAGTGAGTTTCTCCCCTTCATCTTTCTTTCCCACAGTGTGGTTTGTCTTACATAATATGATTAATATAATAAGAACAATACACACAAGAAGTGGACACAGAAGTACAGCACTTTTAACTTTAGCTCTTCAGAACGTTCGGACAGTACTTTTACTGAAACCATGCAATTCAAACGTATTGTCATTTGACACAATGTGACGCAATGTGTTGTGTATTCACGAAAACAATATCTTCCATAAAACTGATCTCGAATTAGCGTAAGTGTACTCAAAGGAATGAATTACTGAAGTGTAACAGCAAGTACTATGTAAAAAAAAAAAAAAAAAAAAGTACTTATGAACCAAAGAAAGGAAGCCCCACACTGAACTACTGAAATTTTCGAAAGACTGTACCCTTGGACTTCACAATATGTTACATCATCCTGAGAATGCATCAAAAATGTAAGCATGTACTACAATGCAAAGTAACACATTTATGCCTAATCCACATTTCAATATACATTCATACCTGGCGTCCACTCCTGGATAAACTCCAACTCCTAGGTCGGTTAATGTCATTATTTTAAATTTTGAAGTGAGGAGATATCATTTTGGCACGGACAAGAGCAGGCAGTTGCCATAGAAACCTTCCTTGATTTTGGATTTTTTTTTTTTTTTGATGTGTAGGGCGACAATTAAGCTTCGGGCATTTTTCACTTACACATTGATCTCATCAAGAAAATCAATAACCCTCTTAAACAAATGCCAAATGCTCTCTTCTTCTCCGAAAATAGTGATACTTTTTGACTCGTGGTTACCCGACTATTTCATTTTACTTTTATCACATAAAACAACAACAACAACAACAACAACAAAAAAACCCTGTAAAAGCCAAGGACCAAGCAATCACAATGCACTGCCCGAAAATGAAAACAAGTGACATTTGGTTATTAATTGCTGTTAATGAGACAAAGAGCTCTTAAGACAGGTTTCACACATGGATAATAAGGGTCTCATTTCTTTATTGGAGAACATGTGTCTGTTGTTGTCAAAGGACACTCATTCTCTACCCAGTAACAGCTTCACTCAAAGTGATTTCTACACAACACACACTCTATCTCTATTCAACAAACACAGCCACAGAAAGAAGAGAGAGAGAGAGAGAGAGAGAGAGAGAGTGAGAGAGAGAGAGAGAGAGAGAGAGAGAGGGAGAGAGAGACGAACGCTCTTCTCTTAAAAGGTCAACAATTATGGATTTAAAAAGTAGATGGAGGAAAAAAAAAAACAGACAAGCGTTAAGTGAAGAAAACTTGATTTTTTTTTGTATTGCATATATATATTCATTTTGCGATTTCATTTTTTTGGGGGGGCTTTGAAAAGGAATTGACTACCAGAAAATTAGATTCTGTGCTTTCCTCTGGACTGTGTAAAGATCTCAATTAAGATATGCTGGAGTGAGCTGGACCTGACAAAGTGCTGAGCTACTCTCCTCGACACAGACAATGATTTGAAGTGATTTTTTTTTTTTAAAAAAAGAAAGAAAAAAAAACCCAGAGCAATACTGCTTGAAGGTAACTAACAAGTGTACAACAGAGGGAAAAGAGAGGTTAAAAAATTAAAAAAAAGAAAAGAAAAGAAAACATCGGAAGGCTATTACATGCCCTCGTGTCCTTGTGATCTGGATCTCCGAAACCTTATCTGCCATATGCTGACAGGCCAATGGTATCGCTGCTTTTCTCACATGTTTCCACATTCACGTTTGAATTTACAGCAAGCAGCAAATGACTCAAACTACAACGTGAGGGTAGAAGTGACTCCACTCTCCTCTGTGTAAGATTCAAACTACAACGTGAGGGTAGAGGTGACTCTACTCTCCTCTGTGTAAGACTCAAACTACAACGTGAGGGTAGAGGTGACTCTACTCTCCTCTGTGTAAGACTCAAACTACAACGTGAGGGTAGAGGTGACTCTACTCTCCTCTATGTAAGACTGAGTCCATGGACTGCTGAGTCCATCAGTCTCTTTTGTCTCTTTGGTCTCATGATAAATGATTATGTCTAGTAGAAATTTTCACTAAAATCTTCTCGTCAGAGCATTTGATATGTATATATTCATTAGCTCACTGTAAGATTACTGTTGATCTTGTGTGTGTGTGTGTGTGTGTGTGTGTGTGCGCGCGCGCGTGTGTGCGCCTAATTTGCAACTCTTCATTTGAAAAAGGCGAGGTATAAATAATGAGTAATGAATAATGTGTGTGTGTGTGTATGTGTGTGTGTTTGTGTGTATGTGTCTGTCTGTGTCTGTGTGTGTGTGTGTCTAATTTGCAACTTCTCATTTCAAAAAGGAATTTATGAATAATGAGTAAAGAATACTGTGTGTGTGTGTGTGTGTGTGTGTGTGTGTGTGTGTGTGTGTGTGTGTGTGGCTGAGTGAGATGAAAAGAGATGATGGGAAAGAAATCCAAACAATAAGATTAATGCAGTCAAACATTTCAGAGTGCTACTCTTTACTGTAAATGCTGATTTCAGCATATTCAGCAAAAAAAAAAAAGAGAAAAAAAAGAGTCGAACTCACTCTCCTCCCAAGTCCTTGTTCTTCCATATCAACAACAACAACAACAACAACAACAACACCCATGTTCTTACTGCTAAAAGCATATCTATTGCCAAAAGCCATTTACCCCTATTTGTTTACTATTGTTCTGTTCACACATCATAAAAAAAAAAGAAAAAAAAAACATGTTAAGGAATGTGAGGACCTTTTTCATCGGCATGACGACAGACAGGTGGAATGCTTTCCTACTCCTCGACGGGATTTAAAAACCAAAGACCAAACTAAAACCGAAGGACAATGGAACCCTTGACATTTCTTTCCTCTCCGTTTGATCAATAACACTACACGGCAGCCGTAGCCACACTCCAGAGGGTTCAGTGTTTGCAATCTGCAAAAAAAAAAAAAAAAAATCATTCTCCCATCGTAACATATGAGGTCCCCATTTGGTTTCGCCGGCAGAAATCCCATTCCTCCTACAGATTACTCACGTTTGTTTTGGTCCAAATCGTTGCACGGGCTCTCAGATCTATACTAATACATTGTTTTGCTGTCCAGCACTGAGAGTCAGAACTAGACCTAGATCAGGAATAGGTAGACTACTGATGCAGGAGGAATTACGCATGCTTTATGTCCAAGGTCCACTGGAGAGCAATGAGCTTGTTAAATTCCACATGACCTGGATCACACAGAGGCAGGAATGATGGCCTGGAACACGAAAAACAGACTTATTACAATAATTCATAATAAATATGACATGCCTGTTAACCCCCACCCCCCCTCCCCGCATACTCCCAAAACAAACCCCGTCATCAGTCACCCAAACAATGGAGATAAAATAAAATGAAACTGAAACAAAGGAACAACACAACGCCAATTAGCCCTGTCCATTGCTGCACCCTGCTGGAATGGGTTATTGACTGGCATAGCCCCCCACCTCCCAGACAGTTCACAGGCTATTGTGTGAGGTGTCATGCTGGACAGTGGGAATAACGCAAGAGGCTTCTCTGGGAGGGTGAGGGGAGGGGGGGGGGGGGGAGGGGGGGGGCTTCTAGTTAGTACAACTTGTAGGACTGCTTGAGCAACAGTTCGAAAGGAAGAGCAATTTCACAGTCTACAGACCAAAACAGAGTACAAAGTTTACAGTGCTTGAACCAGATTCCAGTTCCAAAATAGAACGGATGTAACTTTCTGTTGCATCACATGCTATCAGAAATATGTGAATAAAAGCAACCAATCAGATGTCAGATTCTGAATCTGCAGCCAAGCTGAATTAGTGCTAAATAAGGATATAAGGATATAACGATACACTCAGCTTACGGTCCGATTCGATTCACAATACTGTGTTTACGGTTCAATTCTTTCACAATATTTTTAAGAAAATCAATTGAACTGACATTGGATTGAAAACAAAGGATTGACTTTTGATGCATTAACAATGCTGAACTATTGTTGTCTTTTTGTACCATTAAACCAAAAGCGATGACAGCTTGACTCTAGGGGGAATTCTTTGAAAGCTAGGGCGGTGATAAGTATAGCACACACAGATACACACACACACACACACACACATACACACACACACACACACGAACATATTAAGACTGATAAAGACTGTGAAATCAGACAAACTGGTAAGTCATTGTTGAACATCACGGATAAACAGGACAGAGTGGGAAACTTTTCTTTCTTTTTTTTTGCCTCAGCCATCCTTCAATAGCCACTCATCCAAATCTTGCAGCCTGTGAACCTGTTGAATATTTAGAGATATCCTCAGAGCTCGTGTGAAATAGTTTTGGAAAGGGTGATGCTTTCTCTTTGTACCACGATATATTAAGAGGAAATCAACAAAGACTCCCCGACCATATGAGTCACAGTATTAACGTAGTAAATGAATCAAGGTGAAACTTGAATGGTCCAATATATCAAATTTCCCCTCTGTATGTTTAATGAAGAACAATTGGTTTCACCTTCAACAGAGTCACATTAAACCGCTAGCCAACCGCTAGCCAACCACTAGCCAACCACTGACTGTTCTGAGAGGGTTTTTTTTTTTTTTTTTCAGACAACAAGAAGGTCCTGAGACAACAACGACTGTAGCTATGGGGCAAGTGACAACACAACACCCCAATAATCAGAGTTTTCATAGCTCAACACTCCCAAGTCTAGGAATTAAGTAGCCACAGCCTGACCAGAGATATACAGCACGTCAGTCAGGTAGCTCCTCACTCATTAAACTGCGCTGAACTAGTTAAACACTTTAAACAGCCTTGCCCGACGCACTAGAGCAGAAGGCTAAATGCTTGTTAATTGTGTGACTGTCACAATTTATGACTGACAGCACGAGCGCATGTTTTTGTGATTATCTGAGATGCGTGGGCAAAGCAGTTTCGATGCCAGTTTAAGTATGGTAAGTATGACGTTAACATGACTTGTAGTCCTAGAATTAGCTATCCACCTTATAACCATTTCCCTTGACACTGTTACCTATGATAAAACACAAAGATCAAATGTGTACATACAGGGATTTTCTGTAAATAGCTTAATCTCAGCAAATAATACACGTGATTCGACATTGTTCTAATACACTGACAGTACATGACAGAGTGTCGTGAATGCTTTGTGTGAATCGTCACTAACTAACTAACTAACTAACTAAATAAATAAATAAAATATACTGTTTGATATTTGTCTTAGATACTGATGTGCTGAGCTGTGTACTGTCCCGGGTAACTGTAAGATGCATTTACTGGGCCTGTAATGCAGGTGAATTTCATACAGTGTCAAGCTACTGTGATGCAGCCTGCTGTTGTTCTAAATGGGCTCCTCTCTCTGCAGGGTTCTTGACAATAGGTTTCCTGCGCTGTCTTCAGGCAGTGGCAGCGTTTCCTTGCTTTTATCACCAAATGCAAATACGACTTAAAGCTCGTGCTCTTGTCGCGTTTTCCAGCAACTCCCATTACATAACGTTTATCAAAGCTTTAATTGCCGCGTCACTGATGCTTGAACAACTGCGTGCTGTTCAGTCGACATCTGTTGATGGAACGGATTTGATCCGTCCCCCCAGCGTTCTTCGAGGCTCTCCCAGTCAACATCATTATATGCGAAGTAACAAATATCTGTTTGTTCTGCCTCAGAAAGAGATGACAAACTCGACAAATGGCCCGTAAGCTGGCATAAAATGTCAGAGCGCTGTCACGCGCAGCGGCTCGGAGCATGCTGAATTTCCTCCAGCGTTTGAATGCCGGAAGGAGAACAACCTCCTTGCCGGAGGCAGGCTCGCGCTCAGCTTGCTGATCTGCGTGCATATTCGCAGAGAGAATGATTTCCGAACCATAACGATACGGAACGCCACAGAAAAAAAACAAAGAAACAAACAAAAAAAAAAACCGTTACACACAAAACCCTGCATGCACCACACGTGCAGTTCTGTTATTCCTGTCATTTTGGAGTTCTGTCTGAAAAAGAACCTGAGACTCAATCAACTGGTTATGGCACCTATGGCACAGTCCAGCTCTGTCTCAAACTGCTTTTGTTCACTGAAACTGATCATGGTTTACAGAAAAAAAAAGCCAGAGCAGATGAAGAAGAGTGCTAGCATACCACATTTTAAGCACAAAAAACTCGCCTAATATTTATTGGTCATTGACTGTGTGTGTGTGTGTGTGTATGTATGTGTTGTGTACATGAGCATTGGGGATGGGGGTACAGGGGCATTCTGTAACTTTGTTTTCTGGGTGGCACAAACAGAATCCACTCCAAAAGCCAATAATCTCCTGTTCATTACATGTTCATTCCTCCAATAGTTTCGTATTGTGTCACTGGACTGGAAAGGCCAAGAGCGGTGAAGTGGCTCTCCAAACAGGTTTAAAAACCAGCAGACTCACGTTTTTGAAACAGGCGTTGTCTTATTTAAAAAAAACAAAATAAACCACAACAACAACAACAAAAAACGAGTTTGCTGTAGTAAAAGTCACACGCGGGAATATCCTGAAAAGAGATTCATTACCAATTGATGGGACAACAGAAAAATAACAACAACAACAACAAGAAAATGTCACTCGGCAACACACACCATCATTTCAGGATATGGATATGCTGATACTA
This sequence comes from Chanos chanos, assembly GCF_902362185.1. NCBI lineage: Eukaryota > Metazoa > Chordata > Actinopteri > Gonorynchiformes > Chanidae > Chanos > Chanos chanos. Next base: position 54,178,482 of record NC_044497.1, read on the forward strand.
CATACCAGGGTTTCTTCAAAGCCAGTCTTGCAGAATTGGATCCTGCTGCTTTTCAAATTAAGAGCGTGACTCTGATTGGCTGAGCGCACCTGTTTCCCAACGGAAAGCAAAACAAAACAAAAAAAATTAACAAAAACAACAACAACAAAAAAATCTAATTCGCCTCTAGAGTTTAGGTTAGGGGCAAAAAAAAAGTAGAATGACTTCAGCCATGCAGCACTGACATCTTCTGCACATTGTAAAGCTGATGTCTGAAAAAAGACATTGATATCAGTCACCCGGATTTAAATTTACTTCCTGTGTGTGCTCCTCCGCAGGGGACGCGTGGACCCTGGGTGTTCTTTTCCGGAACCTTCTGACAACGCTGATAATACACGCTCAATCTAACTTACAGTCATTTCCTCTGTGTGCAGTGTGTATGACTGGAATACACAACAGCCTTTTCCGAAAACAGATGAATCACAGACGAAACTGTGCCGCTTTATGAATAAAGCTATAAACACTGGTTTGAGATGTCATTTTTATTTATTTATCTATTTATTTATTGTCACTGTGCAAGGCACTGTCAGAAATAGCTATGAAGAGTGTGTGTGTGTGTGTGTGTGTGTGTGTGTGTGTGTAAAAAAAAAAGTTGTTGTGTCTGTGTTTCTTTTGTATTATTTAGACATAATCTCTTGAACATGTGGAGAGTTTGTAATTTTCTGTCCATTATTTTCCATTTTCCTGCTGCTTTGCGGAGGACAGACTGCGTAGACCGGAGTAATGAAGCGAACGCGGAGAGGAGCCTGCAGCCACAGAGAGTAAATGAGGTCCATTTAAACCACATTGTTTTTTTCCACTCGCTGAGTTTCCTCCTCTACGCAGCTCCACACAACTCCTCTTGCAGCAGCGGTGCTTTGTATACAGTAGAATTCCCTGAAGGCAGACTGATTTTTTTTTTTTTTATTCAGAGGAAAAATGATTTCAGCGTAAGCTCCTTTTCTGAGCTCTCTTTTAGAGTGTTGGTCCGGTTTTTTTCTCAAAGGTACTGCCTAGCGTATTAGCGATGATGGATGCCTCCGAATTACGCAGTTTCTCTTCATTTGTCCTGCACTAACAGCAATATATCCACGTAGCAATGCAAATCACTCTAATGTCAAGGTATGCTGGATAATTATAATCTTGAACACATCTTATACACACATGCACACATACACACCCACCCAATGCGTGTGCGTGCATGTGTGTGTATTTTCTACTTTTCTCGTGGACCAGAGACAGGACTAGATTCTGCCTAATGGGTCTCTGTCATTTCTGCAAGAACTATTCATGCATTTATGCAAATTACCGCATTAATGTTTTAAGGCAAACCTTTTTTTTTTTCTTTGAAAGTTTCGATTGTGTCACTCGGTTGCTGTTTGGTGCCGATAATGCCGTGATGGTGTGCAGTGTCAACCGGATTCAATTGGCAGCCAGACTGTGAAACTTCAGCTTACCCGAGCAATGAGAGGATTTGCCAAAAGTACTGTTTCTCTGTGTCTCTCCTCCTAACATGGTTTGGGAATCCATTCAAAGCTGTTTGTGTTAAAGTGAGAGAAATATATTAGCATAAGACAAGCATTCAGTAGAAGGCAAAGTGAGATATCTCTGCTTGACTGGCGGCCCTTGGCCCAAGACAAATAGATCCCGAAAGTGGGAGTTTGTGGTCGCTCAGTCAAATTGTTCACTGCACGCATTCACTGCGGAAAAGCTAGCTCTGATGTGCTTTGCTTGTGGGTGAGTTAGGAAGAGGCCTTTGCAGATGTAAATTACACCATTCAGTCACTTCTCGTCTCTATGGGCTCTTAAGGGATAGGTTTTTTTGCTTTTGGCACAAGGTAATTGCAATTATTCAGAAGTCAGTGTGGGTTGAGCGATTTGTATTAAAATGGTATAGATTTGGGTTTTTTTTTTTTTTTTTTTAATGTAGAGATGGAAAACAAAAAAAACGAAGAGCTGATTAAATCCAATTATAATATAAAGTATGAAAGAGCAACATATAAATGGGCAATTAAGAACACAACTATTTGTAAAAACAGAGCCTTGTGTGTGTGTCAGTCTCAGAAAGGGGCGTAGGGGTAAATCGAAAGTCTTTTATTAAAATTGGCTTGTAATCATTTTGTATGAAATGACAAATCTGTCCCAGGACAGCTTTTTTGGTCCTATTTTCTCTTATGGACACAGTCTGCATACCTACGTAACTACATTTTTTTGTTACGTATCAAAAAGATCCCAAAGGCGTGGTTGAATGTGTCTGGGGTGGGATACATCATGTTCTGAGTCTCAGAGCACAGGTGCCACGGAACATGGTGCGTGTAGAGCTTCATTAGACTGGAGCGATTGGAAATGCATTGATGAGATATTGAGCGTCTTCCAGACTGGGATGATATGATCTGTCAAGACCATCAGATCACCATAGAAAATTTTGCCAGTGTAGATATATGGCAGCATACGCCGAGGATGCCCTGTCGTTTGTAATATCCTGTCTGACTTTTTAATGACATTGAGTTGCATGACTATTGTTATTTCAAATGAGTAAATTTTTTTTTTTAAGCAACATGTTTGGTTTTGACTGATATATTGGTTTGATTGCATTTTGTGTATCCAAGATGACAGCATGGAGACAAGGTAAAGAATTAAGGAGGGAGAGTGAGTCCTTGTGAGTATGTGTTTAAGTGTGTGCGTGTGTGTGTGTGTGTGTGTGTGTGTGAGAGAGAGAGAGAGAGAGAGAGAGAGAGAGAATGTGTGTTTAGTTGTGTGTGTGCATGCGTGTGTGTGTGTGTGTGTGTGTGTGTGTGAGAGAGAGAGAGAGAGAAAGAGAGAGAGAGAGAGAGAGAGAGAGAGAGAGAATGTATGTTTACTTGCGTGCGTGCATGTGTGTGTGGTTGCATGTATGTGTGTGCGCGTGTGTATGTGTGTATGTGTGTGAGCGTGTGTGTGAGCGTGTGCATGTGCATGTGCATGACCAGCCTGCCAGGGTTGCCACAGGCCAGCTCAGTGCTGCTGTTAGACTGATTATGTTGTAAACTGAAGCCCCCCCCCCTTTTTTTCTCTTGTATGTGTATGTTCATCTGTTTGCAAATTACGAATTGTATTTTCTCGAGCAGTGATGTTGACTGTTGAGATTTTGTGTTGTGTTGGGTAAATGTATATATGGGAAATGTTCAATAAAAAGATTCTAAAATGGAAAAAAACAAACAAAAAAACTGAAGTAGCACAGGCAAATAGGGTGATTTTCGTTAAACGTTCACCCAAAATTACAACTCACTAAGAAATGTATTTAGATTATGAGGGCAGTACCACCGAAGTCTCAGGTTTCCCTACAAATACCAGACATTAAAATCACCCACCCTAACCAAAGTTACCCACAGTGTGTGACTCTATCTCAAACAGAGTAGGACACCAGTGGAGGTGGTTGGTCTCACAGCCCACGTGTCTCCGAAATCCAAACTTGCTGAGAGCAGCGTAAAGACACCATATCCACCATCTCCGGAGTCAACATAACCAACATGAATTCTATTTGACATGTCCCGGTATGTCTAACCTCAGTTTAAAAGCCTTCCTGGTGATGATAATTACACTACACTTTCCCAATTCCTCAAGCACATTTTGCATGAGCAGAATGGGCAATTTGCCTTTTGCATATTTCATCAACTTTTAAATATTAAAAGAAAAAATTATCCTCAAGTTTACAGTGGTTAGTGAAAGTGTTGAGGTTAAATTTATTTATGTTCTATGATTTTCAGCTAGGCATTTTAAACATATTCTATTATCTGGGTAGTTCAAGGTTCTTGTTTTTTTTATATCACAAATTTTTAAACACATTCTTTTATCGGCTGATTCAGAGTCTCCAAATGTATGGGGTAGAGGTGATGGTGTTGATGGTGGTGTGTCAGGGTATGGAGTTTAAATGTAGGGGGCAGAGGTGATGGTGTTGATGGTGGTGTCTCAGGGTATGGAGTTTAAATGTAGGGGGTAGAGGTGATGGTGTTGATGGTGGTGTATCAGGGTATGGTTTAAATGTAGGGGGTAGAGGTGATGGTGTTGATGGTGGTGTGTCAGGGTATGGAGTTTAAATGTAGGGGGCAGAGGTGATGTTGTTGATGGTGGTGTCTCAGGGTATGGAGTTTAAATGTAGGGGGTAGAGGTGATGGTGTTGATGGTGGTGTATCAGGGTATGGTTTAAATGTAGGGGGTAGAGGTGATGGTGTTGATGGTGGTGTGTCAGGGTATGGAGTTTAAATGTAGGGGGTAGAGGTGATGGTGTTGATGGTGGTGTGTCAGGGTATGGAGTTTTAATGTAGGGGGTAGAGGTGATGGTGTTGATGGTGGTGTGTCAGGGTATGGAGTTTAAATGTAGGGGGTAGAGGTGATGGTGTTGATGGTGGTGTGTCAGGGTATGGAGTTTAAATGTAGGGGGTAGAGGTGATGGTGTTGATGGTGGTGTATCAGGGTATGAGGTTTAAATGTAGGGGGTAGAGGTGATGGTGTTGATGGTGGTGTATCAGGGTATGGAGTTTAAATGTAGGGGGTAGAGGTGATGGTGTTGATGGTGGTGTGTCAGGGTGTGGAGTTTAAATGTAGGGGGTAGAGGTGATGGTGTTGATGGTGGTGTGTCAGGGTGTGGAGTTTAAATGTAGGGGGTAGAGGTGATGGTGTTGATGGTGGTGTGTCAGGGTATGGAGTTTAAATGTAGGGGGTAGAGGTGATGGTGTTGATGGTGGTGTGTCAGGGTGTGGAGTTTAAATGTAGGGGGTAGAGGTGATGGTGTTGATGGTGGTGTGTCAGGGTATGGAGTTTAAATGTAGGGGGTAGAGGTGATGGTGTTGATGGTGGTGTGTCAGGGTATGGAGTTTAAATGTAGGGGGTAGAGGTGATGGTGTTGATGGTGGTGTGTCAGGGTGTGGAGTTTAAATGTAGGGGGTAGAGGTGATGGTGTTGATGGTGGTGTATCAGGGTATGGAGTTTAAATGTAGGGGGTAGAGGTGATGGTGTTGATGGTGGTGTGCTGGGGTATGGAGTTTAAATGTAGGGGGTAGAGGTGATGGTGTTGATGGTGGTGTGTCAGGGTATGGAGTTTTAATGTAGGGGGTAGAGGTGATGGTGTTGATGGTGGTGTGTCAGGGTGTGGAGTTTAAATGTAGGGGGTAGAGGAGATGGTGTTGATGGTGGTGTCTCAGGGTATGGAGTTTAAATGTAGGGGGTAGAGGTGATGGTGTTGATGGTGGTGTATCAGGGTATGGAGTTTAAATGTAGGGGGTAGAGGTGATGGTGTTGATGGTGGTGTCTCAGGGTATGGAGTTTAAATGTAGGGGGTAGAGGTGATGGTGTTGATGGTGGTGTGTCAGGGTATGGAGTTTAAATGTAGGGGGCAGAGGTGATGGTGTTGATGGTGGTGTCTCAGGGTATGGAGTTTAAATGTAGGGGGTAGAGGTGATGGTGTTGATGGTGGTGTGTCAGGGTATGGAGTTTAAATGTAGGGGGCAGAGGTGATGGTGTTGATGGTGGTGTCTCAGGGTATGGAGTTTAAATGTAGGGGGTAGAGGTGATGGTGTTGATGGTGGTGTGTCAGGGTATGGAGTTTAAATGTAGGGGGTAGAGGTGATGGTGTTGATGGTGGTGTGTCAGGGTGTGGAGTTTAAATGTAGGGGGTAGAGGTGATGGTGTTGATGGTGGTGTATCAGGGTATGGAGTTTAAATGTAGGGGGTGGAGATGATGGTGGTGTGCCGGGGTATAGAGTTTAAATGTAGGGGGTAGAGGTGATGGTGTTGATGGTGGTGTGTCAGGGTGTGGAGTTTAAATGTAGGGGGTAGAGGTGATGGTGTTGATGGTGGTGTGTCAGGGTATGGAGTTTAAATGTAGGGGGTAGAGGTGATGGTGTTGATGGTGGTGTATCAGGGTATGGAGTTTAAATGTAGGGGGTAGAGGTGATGGTGTTGATGGTGGTGTGTCAGGGTATGGAGTTTAAATGTCCCATGAGAGCTGATCACTTTTCTTTCTTTCTTTTTTTCTTTTTTTTTTGTAAAAAAAAAGCTCTTTTGTTTGTTCAGTGTCCATGCATTGAGGTGGGCATTGATGGATTTCTCTGTACAAATTTGACATTTTTGGTCACTGCTGTCCAACATAAGGGTTATGGCTACTATTGTTCTCATATAACTTTACTGTATGAGTTATTTTTCAAAGCTTTTTAGTTTTATGAGTTGGATCAGTCATAATATATATGGCAACTACCAACTGCAATGGATTTACATCAAAAATGAGCTTTTGAGCCACATCCAGTTTCGTCTCTACCTGTTTCCAGTTTCTCTTCAAATACAAATAGAGGTACAAAATATTTTCTTATTTTTCCCAACAAATACAGACACAGATACAAACAGTGGCCCCGCAGCACCCCCTTTGTGTGTGTGTGTGTGTGTGTTCGTGTGTGCGTATTAGCGATTAGTGCTAATTTGGTACGAAAATCATAACCATAACAGTTCTTGGCTGGTATTAGTGGAATCATAATGACTAAGGAAAACAGAACATTGAGTTATTCAGGTACCCATACAAGAATGACCTATCGTCTAAAAATATTAAGGGACTCTTACTAAATGAATAGCCAATTTCGCTGTGTATAGTCTTCATTAGAACATACCCATCAGGGATGTAATTAACAGTGACAACTAATTAAAGGAAAGTGATGCACAACTCCACAGGCTGTCATAGAGCTCCTAAGGACCATGTTTATGTGTCTTTTAATTTTTTTGGGGGTTAGATGAGCACGTAATTACTGCTATCCAGGTCCGTTCCGGGTCTGTTCCAACATTTCAATCCAGTTCACGACATAAAGCATTTTGACTTCTGTTATCTTTATCGCTGATCATATTGTCAGACACTCAGAACCTCAGACATTTTCTCCACACCTGCTCCTTGTCACTCTGTTGGCTTCTCGGCTCTTCTCTTTGATTAGCTGTCGGAGTTTTCAGCTCCTTTTTTTTTTTTCTTTCTTTCTTTTCCTCTTTTTTTTCTGCAGTTTTGTGTGATAGAGGCTGGTGACGTGTGAATGTGCTTGGTGACAGTGTTTCATTCTGAGTCTGGCTGTGGGAGCTGGGGGGGAGGGGGGAATGGGGGGGGGGGGGTGTTAGTCTATACACCCTCCCCTGGACCTAATAATAGTGACAGTGAATGAGAGTGGAGGCCCAGTGGAGAAAATTGGTCTGCTGATGCGGCTCGACATGGATGGTGAAGTGGGTGGTTAATTTATGTAACCCGGGAGCTGTGATTGGTTGTGCTTTTTGAGGGACCATCTGAAAGTTTATTGGCTGTGCTTACTGACTTTGTTCCATCTTGGTCTGTTGATTAAAACATGAATCTGTGAACTAGCGTGTATACTTTGTATTCTGAATAGGCAGGGGACTCTGACTCTACCGTTTGCATACACATATTGTCTACACAGCGGACTGACTCTACTGTCTGTGTATGTAGGGAACTGACTTTACTCTCACTGTAGAGGACTGACTCTACTGTCTGTGTAGTGGATTGACTCTACTGTCTGTGTAGTGGATTGACTCTAATGTCTGTGTAGTGGATTGACTCTACTGTGTGTGTAGTGGATTGACTCTACTGTCTGTGTAGTGGATTGACTCTACTGTCTGTGTAGTGGATTGACTCTACTGTCTGTGTAGAGGATTGACTCTACTGTCTGTGTAGAGGATTGACTCTACTGTCTGTGTAGTGGATTGACTTTATTGTCTGTGTAGAGGATTGACTCTACTGTGTGTGTAGTGGATTGACTCTACTGTCTGTGTAGTGGATTGACTCTACTGTCTGTGTAGTGGATTGACTCTACTGTCTGTGTAGAGGATTGACTCTACTGTCTGTGTAGAAGATTGACTCTACTGTGTGTGTAGAGGATTGACTCTACTGTGTGTGTAGTGGATTGACTCTACTGTCTGTGTAGAAGATTGACTCTACTGTCTGTGTAGAGGATTGACTCTACTGTCTGTGTAGTGGATTGACTCTGCTGTCTGTGTAGTGGATTGACTCTACTGTCTGTGTAGTGGATTGACTCTGCTGTCTGTGTAGTGGATTGACTCTACAGTCTGTGTAGTGGATTGACTCTATTGTCTGTGTAGAGGATTGACTCTGCTGTCTGTGTAGTGGATTGACTCTATTGTCTGTGTAGAGGATTGACTCTGCTGTCTGTGTAGTGGATTGACTCTGCTGTCTGTGTAGAGGACTGACTCTACTGTCTGTGTAGAGGATTGACTCTACTGTCTGTGTAGAGGATTGACTCTACTGTCTGTGTAGTGGATTGACTTTATTGTCTGTGTAGAGGATTGACTCTACTGTGTGTGTAGTGGATTGACTCTACTGTCTGTGTAGTGGATTGACTCTACTGTCTGTGTAGAGGATTGACTCTACTGTCTGTGTAGAAGATTGACTCTACTGTGTGTGTAGAGGATTGACTCTACTGTGTGTGTAGTGGATTGACTCTACTGTCTGTGTAGAAGATTGACTCTACTGTCTGTGTAGAGGATTGACTCTACTGTCTGTGTAGTGGATTGACTCTGCTGTCTGTGTAGTGGATTGACTCTACTGTCTGTGTAGTGGATTGACTCTGCTGTCTGTGTAGTGGATTGACTCTACAGTCTGTGTAGTGGATTGACTCTACTGTCTGTGTAGTGGATTGACTCTATTGTCTGTGTAGAGGATTGACTCTGCTGTCTGTGTAGTGGATTGACTCTATTGTCTGTGTAGAGGATTGACTCTGCTGTCTGTGTAGTGGATTGACTCTGCTGTCTGTGTAGAGGACTGACTCTACTGTCTGTGTAGTGGATTGACTCTACTGTCTGTGTAGTGGATTGACTCTATTGTCTGTGTAGAGGATTGACTCTGCTGTCTGTGTAGTGGATTGACTCTGCTGTCTGTGTAGTGGATTGACTCTATTGTCTGTGTAGAGGATTGACTCTGCTGTCTGTGTAGTGGATTGACTCTGCTGTCTGTGTAGTGGATTGACTCTACAGTCTGTGTAGAGGATTGACTCTACTGTGTGTGTAGTGGATTGACTCTACTGTCTGTGTAGTGGATTGACTCTACTGTCTGTGTAGTGGATTGACTGTACTGTCTGTGTAGAAGATTGACTCTACTGTCTGTGTAGTGGATTGACTCTACTGTCTGTGTAGTGGATTGACTCTGCTGTGTGTGTAGTGGATTAACTCTGCTGTCTGTGTAGAGGATTGACTCTGCTGTCTGTGTAGTGGATTGACTCTGCTGTCTGTGTAGTGGATTGACTCTGCTGTCTGTGTAGTGGATTGACTCTACTGTGTGTGTAGTGGATTGACTCTACTGTGTGTGTAGTGGATTGACTCTGCTGTCTGTGTAGTGGATTGACTCTACTGTGTGTGTAGTGGATTGACTCTACTGTGTGTGTAGTGGATTGACTCTACTGTCTGTGTAGTGGATTGACTCTGCTGTCTGTGTAGTGGATTGACTCTACTGTCTGTGTAGTGGATTGATTGTACTGTCTGTGTAGTGGATTGACTCTATTGTAAGTGTAGAGGATTGACTCTGCTGTCTGTGTAGTGGATTGACTCTACTGTGTGTGTAGTGGATTGACTCTACTGTGTGTGTAGTGGATTGACTCTACTGTCTGTGTAGTGGATTGACTCTGCTGTCTGTGTAGTGGATTGACTCTATTGTAAGTGTAGAGGATTGACTCTGCTGTCTGTGTAGTAGATTGACTCTACTGTCTGTGTAGTGGATTGACTCTATTGTCTGTGTAGAGGATTGACTCTGCTGTCTGTGTAGTGGATTGACTCTGCTGTCTGTGTAGTGGATTGACTCTACAGTCTGTGTAGAGGATTGACTCTACTGTCTGTGTAGTGGATTGACTCTACTGTCTGTGTAGTGGATTGACTCTACTGTCTGTGTAGTGGATTGACTGTACTGTCTGTGTAGAAGATTGACTCTACTGTCTGTGTAGTGGATTGACTCTACTGTCTGTGTAGTGGATTGACTCTGCTGTCTGTGTAGAGAATTGACTCTGCTGTCTGTGTAGTGGATTGACTCTGCTGTCTGTGTAGTGGATTGACTCTACTGTGTGTGTAGTGGATTGACTCTGCTGTCTGTGTAGTGGATTGACTCTGCTGTCTGTGTAGTGGATTGACTCTACTGTGTGTGTAGTGGATTGACTCTGCTGTCTGTGTAGTGGATTGACTCTGCTGTCTGTGTAGTGGATTGACTCTACTGTGTGTGTAGTGGATTGACTCTACTGTGTGTGTAGTGGATTGACTCTGCTGTCTGTGTAGTGGATTGACTCTACTGTGTGTGTAGTGGATTGACTCTACTGTGTGTGTAGTGGATTGACTCTACTGTCTGTGTAGTGGATTGACTCTGCTGTCTGTGTAGTGGATTGACTCTACTGTCTGTGTAGTGGATTGATTGTACTGTCTGTGTAGTGGATTGACTCTATTGTAAGTGTAGAGGATTGACTCTGCTGTCTGTGTAGTGGATTGACTCTACTGTGTGTGTAGTGGATTGACTCTACTGTGTGTGTAGTGGATTGACTCTACTGTCTGTGTAGTGGATTGACTCTGCTGTCTGTGTAGTGGATTGACTCTATTGTCTGTGTAGTGGATTGACTCTACTGTGTGTGTAGTGGATTGACTCTACTGTGTGTGTAGTGGATTGACTCTACTGTGTGCCTATGGGACTGTGTGTACCGTAGCCATGAGTGACTGACTTTAAGTTTGTTTCAAAGTGAAGTATTCAGTAGCCAGGGGAAACAATGGTTCTTTTAAAACAAACCTGGACTTCTTTGTGGTGTATTAAGGCATAACATAAGGCTTTGTTTCACTGATCTACCCCTCTGTGGACAGCTGTCAAATATGTGTGTTCATTCATCTTGATTTCTCATTGATTAAAATCACGCACTGCATTCTACAGCTCACTGGATGTTATATACAATTATGTTTTCATGAGAATTGCATTAATTATGTCGTATTTGACTTTAGCTGTCTATGCTCTTTCATGAATGAGCTACATCAGAGCGCGATAACAGAATCATTTGTCATATCTACCAAATGTTCTTGTTCAGTTCATTTTCAATGGAAAACCTCACTACGGTTTTCCTGTGAACTTTCTTTTCCATGCCAAGTCCAGCAGCACTTTTCTCATCTCTCTTTTTTTTTTTTCTTTTTTCCACCTTTTTAGCTCACCTGTGACATTTTAGAATATTCATGAGTTTGTGCACATTACAGTTTAGACCAAAAGCAAACATCCATTTTCTCTGCTGCTTTAACTAAGCTAAGAGTATGGGCTCTGCTTTTTCAGCCCATGAATCTAGACATACTTGATCATTCTCATACACTCTCTGCAAATGCATTATACAACAGCCTGTTGTCAGATTTGGGGAATAAGTTGCATTCAGTATGAATGGACTCTGTGAAGTCTGAAACCCACCTGAGACCTAATCTAGGTGTTCATTAAACCCTGTAGCCTTGGGCATATTATTTTGAAATGATAAAGGCCAAAGAGGCTTCGGACTTTCTTTTCTCTCAGAAAAGCAAAAAAAAAAAACAGTCTTGAGAGAGCAAGAAAAACACAACGAAACAAAACAAAACATTCTCATTATTATCATTCAGCTCGCTAATTGAAATTGAGGATTGTAAATGAGTAATTGTTCTTATGTGAAACCAATGTGTACCTAAATACATTAGCAAGTCACACATATATCGTTTTTAATAAATAAACAATTAAAAGGGTGTACCTGTCTATCTCATTGACTGATTTAATAAATGCTGCAGTGTTATCCATAATGCAACCTCAGGACCATCTTCTGGAGTGTCTACTGAGTATTCATGAACAAATACAATGTATGTTTTCACTAACCTGCACCGAAATATGTGCAAATTGTGACATTCTCGCAACATTTGACACATACTACATTTGCATAGCATTTGAATGATGAGAATTATGGTAATTCTACAGGCTGTTTGATGTGCAAGGAGACATTTTAAGCTAGAAGGCAGAAAAGCTGAAAGCACTTAGTTCCCACTAGCGAAAGCATAATCAGTGAGAGAGCGACCTTCCAGTCCAAACAGATGGTTCTCTAATGTTGCCAGAGAAGAGGCAAGAAATGAAGATGCTAATCAGATGGGATAAATATCCTTGGCAAATTTTTCTGTGGTGTTGTAATTCTAAACAGTAGGCAAGGAATGATATTTGTTCCATGTCCACATGCATAATGTGTCTGCAAGTGTGTGTATGTTGTGTGTGTGTGTGTGTGTGTGTGTGTGTGAGAAAGAGAGAGAGAGAGAGTGTTTATCTGTGTGTGTGTGTGTGTGTGTGTGTGTGTGTGTGTGTGTGGGCGCATACGTGTGTATGCACAGGTTTTGTGTCACTGACTACGTGATTTCAGCAGATCAAACTTCTTAGCCTCCTTAGCATCTTCACTGATGGGTTAATTTGCTGTTGTGCACTCACATGCTATAAATAAATATGATTCCTGAATAAACTCTTGGGTCTGCATTATTCCAGTCAGCTGGCATGTGACAAGCCGGCAAGTCGAGAAATGCTCCGCTGAGGTTATTATCACTGCCGTACCTTTACAAATTCCTGATAGCACGACACCGCTGCACGCGCGAGCATGCCCAAAGAGTGTTCTGGCAGTTACCAAGGAAACTGTGAGATGACTTTAGCCCACTTCTCTCCTCTCCCCCTTCCAAACTCCTTTCCGATTTGCTGTCCAAGTCTAAACATCTCCTTAGCGTGTGTCCGGCATGCAGCGACGGTACTGTCGGGTGTTTGTCCTGTACGTGGGGAAAGCATTTCTCTGTGATATTGTGAAATTTTTTGGGATGCTGTTGTCGTTTCATGCCGACGTGAGGAGCAGAAATTCTTTTCATTTTCCTGAAACCCTCTAACATTCCTTACTGGGACACTTAAAGACAACAATAACAAACAAACAAACAAACAAAAAAACTGTCGTTATTTTTATCTGTTATTTTAACTATTGATTTGCATGCAGGTTTAGTTCATTTTAAATGAATGTGACTTTGACACATGATGATCAAAAGCTGATGATTTCAGAATGACTAATAAGATCCGTCTCTGAAGAGTTCAGATTAATACTTTGATTCTCAACAGCCTTATTTTTCTGTTTTATTTTGTTTTGTTTTTGCTAACTTAAGTCTTGAAAACAGACACTAAATATAAAAACTTGGACACAGAGGTCAAACGATCAGAAGAGAGAGCTGTCAAAATGAGAAATGCATTCATCATTTCTCCATCTCATTCAAAGCCCCAGTGATATGACAAAATGGATCCCTCACCCTAACCTTTATAGCACAGCTCACAAGACTGGTCGTTCATTACCCATGCAATACCATCATATCTGCAATGTGTCATCTGCTCTTTACCAATGGATTTATTGTCAAATGAGAAAGAACATTACAATGCGCATATATTCACACATATGAAGTTCCTTCATAGACCTGTTTTTGTTTTTTTGTGGGTTTTTTTTTTCATAGATGCGTTTAAAGTGACTGACATACATTTGGATTTCGCCGATGTAGTTAGTTAGCCATTTTCAAGCAATCCGGAAGCGATGCCAGCCCTGAAGCCAAATCATTTTTTCTATAAATACTCTCCGAGAGAAATTACTTCAGGAAAACATTACTGGCACGAAAATTAAATTGAGGTTTGATTTCGAAGGCCGCTGCTGTGTGTTTCGTCAGGATAAAATAGAAAACTGTCAATCAGTTGCCCTGAGAGTGGTGATGAAACAGCGTCTCTCTCCCTGAAACTTTCACAATGTAAAAAAAAAAAATAATAAAACATTTATTAAGACCATCTAGACAAAAAAAAAAAAACCCACCTCCAACACTGAAATTGAAAACTCCTCAGAGGAGAAACTTCACTCATTTGAAGTGACAACCCAAATGTGCCTCTAAAAAGGGGTCATTAAATGTTCCTCTCCTTTAGGGAGGTGATAGATGGAGCTCTTCAGATTGGAAACACCTTAACATCGTGCCCAGGATTATCTTGCCTTTGGAAAAGAAAAAGGTCACATGGTGCTGTCAGTACTTTGCTATTAAAAAGCAATCCAGGTACAGCTGATAGGATGTTTGTCTGGTAATCTGGCTGTTATATTTCTGTTGATCTGAACAGTGACTGAAACTTGAGGATTATTCCTGCCAAAGATCAAATAGTTTATGCTGTTGTTTCCTGAAGTATACAGAAACACGTCGTCTAATCCCGACGCTTTTCAGAATCCAACGTGTGCATTGTCTATCAAAAACATGAGCGCACACTGATTATTTCACATTTGACAAAGGGGCACTGTGTTTCCATTAAAAAAATCATTCTTTCAAATTATACTCACTGTCAATCATTCATGTTCTCTCTGTCAATCAAGTACCAGAAATAAGATAAAATAAAAATTTAAAAAATGATAATAACGATAATAATAAAAAAAAAAAAATAGTGAAAAGTGTTTTTTTTTTCTTTTTCTGCAGCATAGTGTCTTTGTTCGGTTTGGAGGAGATACAGTGCTTGTAAGACATAATCATGTTGGGCCTATGGCTCTGCTTTAACCCCATTTATCACAGAGAGAAAATGACTGTCGTAAATCGAGAGTATAGCGGTTCTGTCGTCAGCAGGACAAATTTCTCACGCGGTGCCAACGAGGTTAGCATGACTGCAGGAGAGCCTTGGCTACAGTCGACTGGTCTTCTTCTGGAGAGCATAAATTGATTCCTGACACAGACAGACCCATCACCATCTCTACAATAAGGTTCACTTCAGAGCTAAGAGTGCATTTAGAGTGTCAGCGTGCGTGCGTGCGTGCGTGCACGTGTGTTTGTGTGTCTAGGTGTGTGTGTATGCAATGTACATGCATGCATGCGTGTGTGTGTGTGTGTGTGTGTGTTTGTGTGGGTGGGTAGGTGTATGGGTGTATATGTGCATATCTATAGTATGTATGTGTGTAATTGCGTGGATGTGCATGATGCATGTGTTTATGTGTGCATGTGTGAGCGAGTGTGTGTGTGTGTGTGTGGGTAGGTATATGGGTGTATATGTATATATCTATAGTGTGCATGTGTGTGATTTCATGGATGTGTATGATGTATGTGCTTGTGTGTGTGGTGTGTGTGTGTGTGTGTGTGGGTGTGTGTTTCTGTGGGTGGGTAGGTGTATGGGTATATATGTATATATCTATAGTGTGCATGTGTGTGTGTGTGTGTGTGTGTGTTTGTGTGTGTGTGTGTGTTTGTGTGTGTGTGTGTGTGTGTGTGTGTGTGTGTGACTGAGTTCACAGTGAGAACTGTATTCATTTTTTCGCCTCTCATATCTCTGCTGGATCTTCAGTTTAATGTGTAATCCATTATTAACTATCTCTTCGGGCATCTATGGCCTTTTTTTTTTTTTTTCTCGCCTTCTCTTTCTATCTTCTCTTCTGGCCTTCTTCAGAAAGTATTCTGTCTCCTGCACACCTGGCTGTGTTTAAATTTTAATAACATCTCACAGCCATCATTACCAATGTAATTGTCCTGCACCTTCATTACATGCCCTCACCAACATGGTCGCTCGCAAATCTTCCCTGCGTCGCTACTCAATTATGTTATGTTAATGATTCAGACCAGAGATTTGTTTCCCTGACAAAATGAATACAACAGGCTTAACACAATCTTTTTTCTTTTTTTTTTTTGCTAAACAACATGCTTTGGATCTGCCTCAGCCTGAAGAGAGGGAAAGATAAGGCTCTGAAACAGTCCTTCTGGGATGAATTCTCTATAGAAAAAAAAAGGAGAGAAGACTCGTGCTAATGGTAGGAGATGAGACTGAACCGTTCAGATCCCTTGTAACCACCGAAAATGTCGTTAGCAGCTTTTTTCTTGGCTAATCAGGCTAATTTATTCTGGCGATACATAAATACTTGTCTCTATAAGTCTACTAACCTCAACATCTTTGAAACGAGTTGCAGTGAGTGGTAGCTCGGTACTCTGCCCATATATAGAGATATGTCCAGACACTGCTGTTGACAACGAGATTACAGCTCTCACCTAGTCTATGTTACAGGTCAGAGTTCACCTGGAGCCCCAGCTGGCTTTCCTGTAGGAACAATGAGAACGAGAACGAGAAAGAGAAAGAGAGAGAGAGAGAGAGTGAGACAGAGAAATTGAAGCCATACAGTAGGCCTTTATTTATTTCAGATATATCTTGCCGCAAGACACTTTGGGCTCAAACATTATTTTCTCTATATCTTTCTCTGTTATTTGTCTGGGGTAATGCAGTTTCACCCACAGGATTTGTCCTGGTGTTTCTCAGAACCCCTTAAGTTGCCAAAGTGTTTTCTCTCTTTCTCTCTCTCTCTCTCTCTCTCTCTCTCACACGGCCACTTTGCAGTGACTCTAAACTCCAGGTTTCAAAGTCTCCATAGAACCATAAGCTCACTGAAGCCTCGAATCTCATAAGACTATAAACACACTCCAGCTGTTTAACAACTACACAACACAACAAGATACCAGGCCCCCCAAACGGAGGGTAATTTTACATCACATGAAAGTCGGTGCCATGGTGTGGAGTCAGCGCAGATCTGTGGGATTCTAGTTCATTATTTATTACGGCAGACGCAAGCATGAAAATGATATGTTTCTGATCCATCCGTTTGTCAAACTACGTGTAAGAACAGCTCATTAACTCAAAAAAGTTTTCTTTTCGAGGTATTTTGATTCTTAGTTTATTCTGGTCAGCGCAAAATGATAAATGAAAGAATATACCGTGGGCAGGTTGTCATAAATCGATAATCTTCCTGTGGTCTGACTGGGTGGTTATCTGCGGAAATCACTGAGTATTTACGAGAAATGAAAGATACAGAACGAGTCTTGAGTTCAGGCACTGGCTCCTGTAAACAGCAATTTCAAACCAAGCGTAATCAAAAATGTCTGGTGTTTTTTTTTTGATTGGAGAGGGGGAAAAAAAATGGCCTAGTTGTCTGCAGCATGCATTCTCTCTCTCTCTCTCTCTCTCTCTCTCACACACACACACACACACACACACACACACACACACACACACAGCAGAGTCCAACATGAAATGTTTGCCCAATACTAAGATGCTGAGAAGCATTAAAAATTGCAGAAAAAAAAAAAAAGACATTTATTTCCCAACTGGGACAAGATCCAAAGCTGTCTTTGGTCTTATCTGTATTTGCAAGAGACATACAAAAATGTTCCATATAAAAAGAAAAAAAAAGAAGAAGAAGAGGAATTCAAAAAGACGCGGAAGCATGAAACAGCCAGTTAACAGGATAGCTTTGTGTGAACCCGTCACTTTCATGTATGGGTTTTTTTTCCCCCTTGTCTCTCGGCTTTGAGACTAAGGCTTCGGTTTATTGATTAAGATAAAGTGGACATGAAAGGTTGTATTTGGGGATTTTTGTCAGTTCCTCCCTGCCTCAGCGTGAGCATTGTTTCCCACCTGATTCTACCGATGATTCGCACGCCGTGTTGTCTTTCAGGACGCTGCTGTTTCATTTCCCCCCCAAAAAATAAGAAATGTTCTACTTCAACAGAAAGGAGATTTTTGAAAGCACAAAAGAGGCCAATTAAGTGGAGAAAATGTGCATTTAAACTCATTTGTGCCATCTTAGAAATATTTAGCTATATTTTTGCTTCACTACAGATGTGGTGTATGAACTCACCTGAAGGGGAATTCACAATGTATGCATTACATAGACATTTCATTATGAGACAAAAACATAGTAGATATGTAGATGTTCGTTCTAGCTGATGCAAACAGTGATGTAGTAAAATATCGATATATATCCCTCAGAAGTGCTCATACAATTATTAGAAAGGATGGAAACCAACTGTAGCTAGCTAAGAAGGGATGGGTCTTTTTCCCCAAAAAGGGGGCCTTTTTAGAATTAAATACTTTCTTTGAATTGGCTTTTGGTTTGACTGTTTGGACCTTTTGTTTTTTTGAGCTAGTTCAAATGTTTTGTCAGCCTTATGAGACTTCATAACACCAGTTGACGTCATGTAGTGTAGCAAGGTGATGACAATATGACAATAATAGAGGCAGAATGGCACTACGTGACAGTTGATATAAACTGGAATAAACACCTTTGTACACTGTATAATGATGGACGTCATCATGGAAAGCTTATGCATGTGTTGTGCATGCCATATGACGCCTACAAAATCATGCATGCACAAGCTTCTTCATCTGGAGTGTTAACACTTAGACTTTCCTTGGAGTCTTGTCTTTCAGAAAAATGTGAGCGTTTTTTTTTTCTTTTTTCTTTTTTTAAATTAAAGAGCTGCTGAATTTCATACAATGTAATTATCTATATTATCTTTTTTTTTTTTTTTTTTAAAAATAAGTGTCATTTATATTCAATAAGTTTCATTGTACATTTTGTACCACTTTCTATGCAGCTGCATAAATGCATCCAAATGACACATCCTCTCGATGAAATGAAAAGCTTCTCCGGCTGAGACTGAACGTCAGTTTCACTATATTATGACACAGATAATGACAAAGAGCAGAGCAGCACTTGTGACTGCAGTTGGAGGCTAGGAAGGGGGAAGGAGATTGGTGCATTTGTGTGTGCGGTTCTGTATTGGGTAAGAACTAAAAGTACACTAATCTAGTTATGGAGAGTCTTGGCATAAAACATAAAAACATTTTTTTTACAGTTTGAACTATTATTTAAAAAAAAATAGTCAGCTAGTTTTAAAATGCACAGTGCTTTACTGGTTTTATAATTTAAAAACTAGTAAGGCACTGTGCATTGACAAGATTTAGGGATAGAGCAAATTTATCTCACTAAATCTCACTAAAGGAAAAAAAAAAAAAGAAAAGAATATTTAACAGTTTTTACTCTTGTTGCTCTTGTGACTTCCCAATAAGTTTCCCATTCATGTCAAGGTGACCATAAAACTTGTGTCTGTGTGTCTGGGAAACTCACTGTCTACTTTTCACCGCTATCTCACTCTCTGAGACCAGGCACAATGAGAATCTTCAACCTGGCCTTTTTCCTTATCAGAGAAGAAGAATGGAGAAGTCAGTCTGGATTATGTGGCGGAAAAATCCCTGAAGGTTTCCATTCATGCAGTGAATAACCACCAGGAGAGTGTAGTCACAGCTTATTGACCTCCTGCTTGGATGTGAAACCAAGTTTCTCTTTCATTTCAACGCGACGCCCGCGGTATGTTTTATGTATTAGCAATTCAGTGTTTTGACAAACAGCTAACAGCAAAGAGCTTTCCAGCATATATACACAGACACATAGCCGGGCAGGAAGCAGCACTAAGCAAAACTCGGATTTAATAAATAGATTTTGTTATCTGATACATCTCCGCGTTTGTGTTTGGAGGATATTTGTAGGTCGAAGCTTGTTTTCAAGAGGACAATATTCTGCCAAAGCTGAATTAATGCCACTTGACTAATTTCCAAAGCCAGTGCAGTACTTTGACTTCCTAGTCAGGCTGCACATACTTGTTGGTTAGCCTGGGAAACTTTTGTGCTTGTTTTGGGAATCTGGCCCATCAGAAAAACCAAAAAAAAAAAAAAAAAAGAAAAACCCCTTAGAGGCAGCACACTACATCAGAGTTTGTTTAGCAGTCTCAAAGAGGACTATAATACCCCCCCCCCCCCAAAAAATGGATTAAATCCTCTGTCATCGTTTAGAGATTTAACGAGGACTTCACTCTTTCTGTCAGGTAGTGACCCAATTTCCCTTCAGAATGTTTCCAGGCTTTTTATTTATCTGGGATCAGATGCCATTAGTCAACACTGACACAAGGAGCTATAAACAATCCATTTGTGAAAGGCTGTTTCATCAACACCACCCATGCCTCTGCTAGTGGAGTAATTAATGAGTTGGATCATGACCTTTATTCAGGTGTGAAATTAACAGTTGGCAGGACAAACAGTCTTCAGTTACCCATGCCCAGATGTAACTGCCACCGTAGGACTGAGCACTGTGGTGCTGCTCACTGATGAACATGATCAAAACCTGGAGTAAAGGTTGGATGAAACGCTTTTGATGAAACCTAAAGTCATTTATTGCTTTGGTTATAATTACGAGTTCCCGGCATTCTGACATTTTAAATTTCAACTTTATTAAATGTTACATTGAATTTTTTGGGGGAAAAAAAGCAAAACAAAAAAAAACATTTTTCTACCTTTTATATAATGAGTCCTTTGAGAGATTGTGAGTTTGACATCGTTTGTTTATCATATCCTTCAAGGTGTCAGATGAGCTTGTTGGATCATGTTGATTGCTTTTTCTTCGTCAAAATAAAATAAATTACCATGAAAAAGGGGGCTAAGGTTGTCTTCCATCAAATGAAAGTGGTAAGAATTTATAGATCTAAAAGATTTTGGTAACATTTTCTATAAGTTATGTAAGTTTAACATCACAAATTAGTTGATGATATCTACTTTTAGTATGACTATTGACAGTAGATATCATCTTTATTGACTTTCTTAATATTATCAATATTTAACCTAGATAACTCATATCAATATATATGAACTCTCCCATCTTTATCAATATGAACTTATTAATATTAAAAAGACCGTTATTATTATTGATATTATTATTGATATTAAAATAACCGTCCTGAGTTGGCTTTAAAGAGATAAGAACTCGAGTTTTCTTTGACCATACAGCATACAAGGGAATGTGTTCTGTGGAGTAGTTTGTTTGGCTGGCAGGGAAGAAGAGAAGAGAAGAGAAGAGAGGAGAAGAAAAAAAAAACCCACATGGGAACAGAACTGACAAATTGGTCATCGAAGGATTACAGCATGCATTCGTGGACTTAATCATGCCGTTTACTGTTGTTTAAAGAGGGATTAAGACATTTCCATGGATTTGCATGAGGTAATCATTCTGGGCCTCGTGCCATGTAACATTGAAAAGTTTACCTCAAATGGTGTTTTTTTTTCTCTTTCTTTTTTCTTTTCTAAAGAAAAGACTTGAACGTTGAGGAGGTGGCTTTAAGTGTCTGGAAATAATTGGCCCCTGCTTATAGACGTTACAGCATCCATTAATGGGAACTGAGGCATTGATAATGCTTTCAGGTACAAAACACTATGATCTCCTGTTCGGTTCCTCGTTCTAATTCTCATTCAGGACGGATCTCAAAGGCTTTCAAAAGAGCTACAAATTCCAAATAACACATCACACGGCCGAACTTCAGAGCCTTATAGGAGTCTGGTGAAGTGCTGTGAATTGAGCCGGTGGAAATGAGTGTTTTGGCATTAGCTGAGGGAAAAAAAAAAAAAGGTAGAGAACATACCCACTATGTGCCTGTACTGCAAAAAAAAAAAAAAAAAATCAGATGACCATTACGGAACTTTTATCTGCCCAGCTCAAAGAGGCTTTATAAGCTAACAGAGAGAAATGATCTCGTTAGCTGGCCATTTGTTTTGGACTCACCAAACTCTTGTTCCCGATTTGCAATAAGACTTTGTCAGCTGCTACATCTGCTTTTTATGTAATGATAGATATAGGTGATAAGATACATACGTTTAGCTGCTGTGTGTGATTCCTTTGGAGTTACATACATTGAATGTTAACACGTTTTTTTGTGGACTTTTAACGGTGGCATGATAGTCATGCTATGCTGTCATGCTATGGCCATAACTAGCTATGAAGACACCCAGGTCTGGACCTCAGTGGGGATTTTTGTCTTTTTTGTTTGTTTGTTTGTTTCTTTGTTTGTTTGTTTGCTTCCCAGGTTGTCATCCAGTTAACCATGCATTCAAGTGAACACACATGTAGGAGCAACATGTGCTTTAGAAACTGGTGTACAGCCGTGTATCTTTATTCACTGTGTCACAGACATTTCTCCAGTAATGATCTCCAGTTATGGTAGCCCATTGGCTATAGGGATGAAATTGTTTTGTCATTGTCAACAAAAATGAATAAACAAACAACAATAGGTCTCAAAAGTCACATCACAAGCAAAACAGTGTCAAGTCTTATTCTTTGTTGTTGGTGGGGTTTTTTTTTGGGGGGGGGGGGTGTTTGTAATTTCAAAAACATATTGACAAAAAAGATCATGAAGTGTATAGTATACTTACTTCATTAAAATCAGGCGGTAATTATACCAGCAAAATGAAAGGGAAAATTAAATTAGTAATTAGTCTATGGAGGAATAGAAATCAGCATGTCTTTGAGCAAATTAGTTGTGAAATAATAGTTGCTATGCTTAGTAGAGCTGGAAGAGCCAATCATTCATACTTTAACATTATTTCTTAATCTTGAACTTGATCTTGTATTGGTTTTATATTGTTTAACCCTTCAGATCTGTTTTTGCCATTTATTAACACTGCCTCTCTCTTCAAATACTCATCATTTATCAACACTGCCTCTCTCTTCAAATTCTCATCATTTATCAACACTCCCTCTCTCTTCAAATTCTCATCATTTATCAACACTACCATTTATCAACACTGCCTCTCTCTTCAAATTCTCATCATTTATCAACACTGCCATTTATCAGCACCGCATCTCTCTTCAAATTCTCATCATTTATCAACACTACCATTTATCAACACTGCCTCTCTCTTCAAATTCTCATCATTTATCAACACTGCATCTCTCTTCAAATTCTCATCATTTATTAACACTGCCGTTTATTGACACTGCCTCTCTCTTCAAATTCTCATCATTTATCAACACTGCCATTTATCAACACTGCATCTCTCTTCAAATTCTCATCATTTATCAACACTGCATCTCTCTTCAAATTCTCATCATTTATTAACACTGCCGTTTATTGACACTGCCTCTCTCTTCAAATTCTCATCATTTATAAACACTGCTATTTATCAACACTGCATCTCTCTTCAAATTCTCATCATTTATCAACACTGCCATTTGTCAACACTGCATCTCTCTCCAAATTCTCATCATTTATCAACACTACCATTTGTCAACACTGCATCTCTCTCCAAATTGTCATCACCTGGTTATCAACACTGCCTCTCTCTTCAAGTTCTCATCATTTATCAACACTGCCATTTATCAACACTGCCTCTCTCTTCAAATTCTCATCCTCTGGTTAAAGCTGTTGCATTTGATTAATTTGATTCATTCATTTCATTGGTGTGAAATTAGCTCTTTTTTCAGTTTGGAAAATGTTGAGAAATTTTAGAGTCGTTCCATACTTCCCACACAAGAACGTTCAATGGCTAATTTTGTGAAATTCCCTTTTTAAGTGCGTTTGAGTCTTTCCCTTTTTATCACATCTCTGAATGCAAGATGTGATACTTACCCCTAGATCTTTCAGAGGAATTTTTTCCCCTACAGCACTGTCTGAGAGTATTTATTCCAGGAAGCATTTGCAGGGTGGGTTTTTCTTTTTCTTTCTTTTTTTGTTTTTTGTTTTTCTTGGAAAATGTCATAAATAATAATAACTTTTTCACAAAAGGTCTTTACACAGAAGAGAATCCTGCAGAGGCTACCCTTCAATCCTCAATTATTTTACATCAGACTGAAGTTAATTATGTTGTCCAGACATAAGGAAAGATTGGCAGTTCTTGATCATTCTGTGTGTGTGTGTGTGTGTGTGTGTGTGTGTGTGTGTGTATGTGTATGTGTGTGTGTGTATTTCACTTTTGGAATGTACACAGACTAATTCATGTGGAAAGCCGAAGCCCACTAACTGTATTCACTGTGAGGTTTTCACTGGAGTCTGATCCATAATCTAGACCATGCTCCGGTTTCATACCATTACTACTGTTTCAGACCACTGGTCTATATCCAGATCTCTTCTGCGACACATTAAGTCATTTTGACTTGTCATTTCATACAGTGCAACATCTGCATCAACCATTGCATTCCATCACTGCGTCATTATCCACAGAACAGTCGATGTGCTTGAGTGTGGGCTTTTAGAATTTGATCCATGTGTGTTCTAGTGGGATAAAAAAAAACCAGGACCTTCCACTTGAATTACACATAATGCTTTCACATCCTCCCTGGAATGCTGGAATGTTCAGCTGAGACCACCACCTCACAATGCAGAGCTTACAAAGCCTGCTCAGGACAAGGGTTGGTGTTTTTTTTTTTTTTTTTTTGAACAGAAAGGAAAAATCAAACACATCTGAAGAACATACATAATTCTAAGCACGCAGTACACTTCCACCTACAGAGCTGTGCATTACTTCATTTGAATGCTGACCAAGTCTCCACATTTTGATGTGTTGTTGTTATGGCTTGCACAGCCTCACTTATGACTTGCTGCTGTTCGTGGGGAGGGAGGGGGGTGTGTTTTTTTTTTTTTCTTCCAGAAGAAGCCTAAAGCCACGAAGGCTTAGCAGGCAGCAACAGGAGGGTATGGCCAGACTCAGGATGCCCTCTGGGGTAATGGATATTTACATGAGAGGAGAAACAGTTTGCTCAGAGGGACTTGGCTCTTGTCAGGGCCAGATTACCGAACAGAAACAGGTGTCAGTTCCGACAGCGAGGGCTGCGTCGAGGAAATAGCTGTTGCGGCGTGAAGAGCCAGATTTGGAAAGATTCTGCTCAGACCTCAAGAGGGAAAAGGAAATTGGGTTTGAGGGAGGAAATTAAATCAAATCAAGAAGAGACGCTGAGGTGATTCAGCTCCCATTAAGGGTCACCATAACCTCTTTAACATGACTAATTGGGAATACTGGACACATCACACGATGTCATTTTCTTTTCATAACGGATAAGGGCTTTTTTTTTTTACAACGTGGATTTAATGAGATTGTGACTGTGTTTTATGGACAAACAGTTTTATTTGTTTGACTGCAAATGTTCTTGTGCATCTACAAAATTTAATTCAAGCTACGAATGAGTTTTGTTAAACTGCTGTAAATTACTCATGCATACGTTTATTCTTCTCAAGTTTCAAGTTTGCATTTCAATTCCTTCCAGTTCTATCGTGTTTCAAAATCATTTCTGATTGTTCAGATTCAACAAGTTATTTGAATGCTAATGTTATCACATCGTATATCTCTAACCCCATCTCTAACCCTTAACCTATTCCAAAAACAAACAAACAAACAAACAAGCAAAAAATAAAACAAACAAAAAAAAATCACACAATCCAAAATGCACAGCCAGAATAGACTGACAATATAGTGGACAGAAGACAGAAACCAATACAGAAATCTAGCCACTTAATATTCACCAGGGAGTATTTCTAACGTACAGATTGAAGAGACACAGAATGCCAGGCAGTGTTTGTCATTTGAGCTTGCGGTTAGAGAACCATTAGACTCCCTTGTGCAATAATACCTCTCACATACACCCAGGGGCCCCATTCAGCACCACAGACACAGCAAACGAAAGAGGGGGATCGGGCAGACTGGGAGTTCAGGTAACTAAGGCAACTAAGTCATTCTCAAAGGGAAAAAAAAAAAATCAAAATTAGTGTCAGTGTAACTTCAATGGCTCTCTCTGTCACTCACACACACACACACACACACACACGGAAATAACACAAATTAATATTCCTTTAGCCAGCACTAAATCCCAGTGGAACATTGGGATGGTGGCGTCGTGACGTACTTGCAAGATGGCTCAGTTTGGATTCATCCAGGCTCCTGACGGTTCCACTGGGTCTCACACGTCCAGGACTTCACCGTTCTCACTCCTAACCCCAAAATGGTGGAGTGATCCATCCGTCTGTGAATGGTGAAACTACAGAGTCCCTCCCCAGTTTTCCCCTAGCGACTTCAATCTCATCTTCTTTTTTCCTTTTATTTCTGCACCCACAGTGTAAGTCACATACCAGAACAAGCAAAAAGAGATCAGTGAGGAGAGATGTACAACATGTTAATTGCTCCTTTTTTGCAATCATTGAATAAGAGGAGCAGCACAATTATGCTGTTTAACCTTTTTTCTTCTTTTACAATGAGCATAATAATTAAGGTTATTCTGTGTTACATAACGTCCTTTTGGGATCCTTTTGGCATTCTATTAATAGGCAGTAGAGCTGTGAATGAGTAACTTATTTCTAGCATTTTCCTGTTTCTAGAATGTTCCTGTTTGGGTGTGTTTTGCAAGATACGGTGCATAAAACCATGATGAAGAACGGAGACTTGTCTGTGATAGAAAAGCAATTTGTCGTGATGAGAGCAGAGAAAAGTCTGACTTCAGCCATTTCTGAGGGACTGGGCGTTCTTAAAAATCAACAGCATGGGATGTCTTAGAGAAGAAAGAACCTACCAGCGGGAGAGAGCAATCAGGAATGACCAGGCAGTCAGATCAATGATGACAGTAAGTCATGCCAGGAAAAAACCCCCAAAAAATCGCAGACAGTCTCACGGATGTGTGTGTGTGTTTTTCGAATTCTGAATTCACAGAGCCATTCTCAGAAATAAGACCTGCACGGTGTCTTAGCCCTGAGGTCAGCCCTGAGGTCTCTGACCAGTTACACAGTAAACATTGTCAGTTGCCTTGGCGACAAACATTTAGCTTTATCCATTAAAAATAAATAAATAAATAAAACCTCCTTGATGAAGTGAGCACTATGTTTTGGCTTCATTACTTAACTTTCACATAATGAGTTTGGGTATGAGTTTGGTTTCCTAACCGATTCTGAATCATTTTACCTAACACTCTATGCAAGCAGCACTCTGCTAATGTGCCCTCATGTCTGAGGGTCAAACCAACAGCCTTCCCGTTTATCGGACTCACTCCCTAACCAGCAAGTCAAACTGAGAAACCTGAGGGGGAAAAAAAAGAAAGACAGAAAACAGAATCTTCTAAACTGACCAAGTGAATCCCCCGAGTGAGCTCCTGCAGCCATGTCACTTGTAGAGGTAATGGAATACAGAAAAGAAAAAATGAGTCACAGATGAGTCACAGACGAGTCACAGATGAGAACAAGGGCAGATGAAGCCCGACAAATATCAACAGTCTGGCAGTACCAGTTAGTCATAACCTTGACATGGTTGATTAATTTGAGCCAGACTGTATGTGACCGAATAACAACACAGTGTCAAGTAAATGCAACTGTAATTGACCTTACATTCAGTTCTCACGTTTTTGATCCGACTAACAAAATTGGTTGTTAACGTATATACAAAAATTAAATAGAAATAAAACTGAAATATACATAAAACTGATAATAAATTTAATCAGAATATTAAAAATCAGATGACTGTGCTGTAAAAATGGTAATACAAAAAACACAAATTATAACTGTGTTTTCTGTTTACTTTAAACATGTATACAATTACTCTGTGTGTGTGTGTGTGTGTGTGTGTATGCAGATTCATGTGTGTATGAGTATTCTTATGTGGTTATGTGTTCAAATCCATATTTGTGTGTGCATGTGTGTGTATTACGTGTGTATATGCATGCACATCCATATTCATGTGTGTGCACATGTGTGTGTGTTTGTGTGTGTGTGTGTATGCATGATTGCATGTGTCTGCACGCGTGTGTGTGTATTGTTATGTTTTTATGTGCATGTTCAATCCAAGGTCTAAAGAAACCAGCTATGCTTTTATCAGAAACATAAATCTGTCCAGGAGAGAAAGATGCCATGTTTGTCCTTCAGGGTTTGCAGTCAGATAGTGCAGGTGGAGAGGACTGAGTGCCCAGGATGAGGCTTTCCCGTCCGGCAGTGCTGTCACAGGTCACAACACGTTTTTGACTGGATCTCTGACTCTGACGAATGGCCCAACCAGTGGTCCAATGTCAGTTGTCTCCTCATGTTATACCCTGTCACGCCACGTGATTGGAACAAAGGCCCAACTGGGTTCTGGTGTTGTTCCTGACAACAGCTCATGCAGTGACCATGTGTCTGAGAACATGTTGTCCTTCTAATAAATGTTACTATATTGCTCAGTTAAAGAAGAAGAAGAAGAAGAAATCTAACAAGATGTTTTGGTGATAACTGTCATAAACCTCTTGTGTCAAAAATAACGAATCAATAACTTGATGAAAACATCTTTGTGCGGCGACTCATTATCAACACTAACCGACAGAAAATGGGAGTAAATCCGTTTTGTAATTTTACTTAACTTGGCCTTCATTAGATCTGATCGCCTCAAGCAATTTTATCCGCCGGTCTGAGGGGAAAATGTTAGAACAGCAAGCCAATGTTCTGAGGTAATTATGATCAGGGAGATAAGGCAACTGCTGTTCACTGTCAGCATACACACACACCCACACACACACACACACACACACAAACACACACATTACACTCACTCACACACACAAACACACACACAACCCCTTCAGTAAAACCTGAAAAACCAGGCTTGTATTAAAAAAAAAAAAAAAAAAAGACACAGGCCATTTCTGAACACATTAACAATGCAATGGTCATTATGCTATGATTACTTATAGCATAGAGCTCAAATGTTTGCATTTTTATATATATATATATAGAGAGAGAGAGAGAGAGAGAGAGAGAGAGAGAGAGAAAATGCACACACACAATAAAAGAAGAAAGGAAAAAAAAGGGTTGAACTGGAATTATTGATGGAATTTCTGTAGAAGAATCTTCACATAGCTCCTTGCTAATTCCAGCCGACATATCATTTCTATGTACAAAGACACCTGTACAAGTCTTTCAGCCTCATATCATGTCTGGGAGAGGGTGGTAGGAAGTTTGGAATTTAACGTAGTTGAGCCTCAACCATCCCTAGCCTAACTTCAGGCCAAACCAATCGCTGAGCACAACCACACGTCCTGGTCTACACTGCCGCTGTACCATTTAAAATAAGGATTTTCAGACACCTCACTTTGAACCTTTATTCTGTTTGAACCTTTGGACTCCTGAAAGTAAGGTTGTGTAAAAATCTGACATTTGAAAGGAAGAGCATTGTCAAGAACTGTCACTATCGTTATGAATGCCACAGCTTCTTATAGCGGGTAAAAGTCATTACTGTTTCAAAATTACGGTGGAGAGCCCTATATTTACATATTGCCAGAAACACTGAATGGGGTTTTCAGCGTACGAGATTTTCCATGAATTTGACGGAGGGAAATATTATTTTATATTTGCAAAGATGTTACCCGGTTGACATTTAGCTGTATGTGATAAAAACACAGCTGGGGAGTAAAAAAAAAAAAAAGCTCTCACTCTTTCCTGCAATTTAAATACCACCCATGTTCGTTTCTGACGGTTGGCTCCTTTCACTGTTCTTTATCTAATGGAAGAAATTTGCATGATCTTTCACCCAATACACGGTGAGCATTTATAGCAGACTGTCCAACAAAGTACTTCGCTTTAATTAAAATAACATTTATGACGCAGAGACCTAAAAAAAAAGGCTTTTCTCTGTTAAATGTGAAGCAAAATAAGACGGATACGTGCTCTGTTTTGCATCTCTTAGACCCTGCTATGTGTTTTGTTTTCGAAGACGAACGAGGCCGAGGTCACGGCGCGGCTATTTTAGCCTTGAAGTTTTCATCTCAGAGTCTTCTCACCGCACTTGTTTAAATCGAAGAACGCTATTACTGTTTAGTTGTTATCGTTTTCTGAACGGTTTTAAACCTCTCAGAACAATTTGGAATGAGGTGGCTGTCTACAAGACGATACGGTTGCGCCAGCGTTTGAGCCGGAAGTCCATGTCAAATTTATTATCTTCTACAGTGTGTGAAGGTATGCTTGAGACATCGTCCAACAGCAACTGAATTGTTTCACATATTCCTCTTGTTCTGCATACTTTCAAACTGCGCGTCAGCTCATTCTGATAAGAAGAATGTTTTCCGGGAAACAAACGAACAAAAAAGAGCAAAACTCATTTCTCTGGACGTCTGTCGACAGGGGGTGATTCCACGTGTCTGTGGGAGATTGCCAGATTACACACTAAATTACTTTAAAGGCTATTTCATAAACCTACAAATTATTTGGTTGGACGACGAGCTCGCTTTGTTTGGTGGGTACCCAAGAATTGTAATGGGGTGAATTTAAATAGATTAGTGTGAGTTCATTAATGTCCTATTTCTCCTTAATCCTTAGTTTGCAAGTTAATTGTGCTTTCCCTTGCATAAATCGATGGCCGTGCGTGTTTCAGCGTTGTTCGAACTCTCCGTCTATCCCACAAATTCCGTTCATACTTAAAATATGAGAATTTTTTTTTTTCAGAAGTCTTAAAAGTAAGGTAATTACCCGCATATTTCACACCGACGAAGTCTGAGTGCTAAAACAGAGCAGACAGACACCTATATTCTTGAATACTGCTTTATATGAGCGAGGTGGCTGAAGTATCGTAGTAGCCTACTGAAAATCAAAGGGTTCAGCAGAAGAGTCTGGTTTTAGCGGCACTGGAAAACAATTCCACCCAATTTACCGGGCACCTTACTTCACTGTCATTAAGGACAACAGGAAGTGACTGTCTGCTATTGATCTAAGAGGGTCTGAGGGAAAGGGATGAGAGGGGGTCATACCCAGTGGAGACAAGATCCATACTAATCAACGGCGACAACTTGTAATTAATTTTATCGATGTATATTTGTACAGGTCAGTCCCTCGTGCCTACAAAGTAGAGCAAATATGACGTTAACTCACTTGCACGGCAGCAAATCACATTTTATGCCACAGTTTATAGGTTTAATCAATTGGAATGTATTGAAATATTTGAGATATTATATACGGAATTTACCACTACATATAATTCACTAAATTAATGTTTATTGCACCATGGGTGCCCATCCATTAACGTGCTGGGCAGCTCAGGTAAATAGTCTGCACTACTTTCTCCTTGAATGAGAAAGGAAGACAGTAAGTTAGTCCTGTCTGGATTTATGTTCACTGTGCGCTGTGTGAGTTGGGGAACATGAATTTATTAAGACTTTAAAAGGCCACATCAAGTTGGTCTACGAACTGTAACCCCTCACATATTTTGAAGCTTTTAGTGTCTCAGTGTCACGTCCATTGAACGACCTCGAAGCCACGGGAAAGGCAAATAAATCAAGGCAGCGCTTGTGAAATTTCCTTTGGTCCCCTTTCGGCTGATATATTTCTGATTGTTTTCCACTAACCCCAGACTCTTGAAATACCTTGATCTCTAGCCCCTCTGTAGAAAAGGCACAACCTTTCTCAGTGTGCTAATCAAGTGGTATACACCCATCCAAGTCAGACAAAGAAGAGCCAGCCACTGACTCTCACAGTATCAGTGTTCCTGGTGTACCAGCAGGAATGAATTTAAGCATGCAGACTGCAACCATGCCAACTGCTGATCATTCTAAATGACTCATCCATTTCCCAGATCGTTTTTATTATTCACCAAATCACACGCAGGGATTTTTACTTCAAGAATTCTATCAATTTTAACGGTTAAAAACAACCAAAAAGGCCTTGTGCATCTCTCTCTCTTTTAAATGTCTCTCTACACCTTCCTTCAGCCACAGTGCCCTTCGGTGCATGCAGTTCTGTAAACTGTAGATTTTTTTTTTTTTTTTTAACGTGGGTTCCATAACGCGGTAGGTGCCATGGATTTCCCAGGTGTGACTAAGTTAACTGTGAACGGAGCATGTAAATGAGAGGCGTTTTATTAATGCTAAAAGATTAACAGCTCAGATTCGCCCACCTGTGCCCCCCCTCCCCCCCCCCTTACGGTATTTGCCACCCAGCACATTTCGATGGGGAAATATGTTACCAATTAAAAGAGAGACATAAAGGACGGGGGGGGGGTGGGGGTGGGGGGGGGGAGCAGACGAAGACTATAGACGGATAATCAAATGATTGATGTGTACAAAGGCAGACTAATCGTTACAGGCGAGAGGCAATGGCAGTCATAAGAGCCCCATTTAATCTGCGGGGAGAGCTAGCGCCGTAGAGACAGCTGAGCTGTGCCTCTCTGCACCCTTCACCAGCTGACTGACTGAGAGCGCCTGATTTATGGCACTAAGAGAGAGATCAAGAAAGTAATAGATGGCTCGAAATGAGAGATTAGATGACTTTAGATGAGAGGTTGGAAAATCATTAATCCGACCAAAGTCAATTAAAAGCAAAAAAGACTTACTGCAAAGTCAGAAGATATGTGGATAGCTAGTTTTGTCAGCCGTGTTTGTCAGCCAGTCAGAAACATATCAGTATATGTATATAGATGTCAAAACCCATAAAAAAACACACACACACACACACACACACACACAACCTGTATTATATCCTCATAACAACATGCATTTACAACGTAATATCTGTCCTTTTGTCATAAAAATGACTTTTCTCCACCAAGACCCTACCAATACTTCACAGATACACACACGTTCACACCTTGATTCTAAAAAAATCTACGCACGTCTTAATACTTTGTTGTGAAGGACAATGCAACCTCCTTACAGCTGGTTAGCCTAGCGTCTAGTATTTTCAGAGAGCGAAAAACAGGCAGTGGAACATTTTTCGGCAAACTATTCGCATATACAAACCAATTTTCATTCAAACTGTTAGCAAGCTTACAAAACTGTATGAATTGCAAATGAGTTTGATCATAGTAAGCATACACAATTGAGATGAGAGACAGTATTTGAGAAAACAAACACACTTTTTGAGAAAATCTTTATTCTCTGAAGGGTACAATCTCTGCCTTTTTATTTTTGTTTCCTCTTTGCAAGTCATTTGTATTTCTGTATCATCTGGAAACGCTCATAGCGTGGTACGTACCCTACCTGCCCAAGGAGCTGGAATTGAACTCAACGTTGTTCTAAAACCGAGGTGAACTTAATGAACATCGTAAAGGCCGTTACCTTGGGTTCACCCCCCTCATCAACATTCCCCTCACAATTCCCTTTTTTGAAATGTCTTTTCAACATTTCACTTTTAGCGGGATAGGAAGTTGCCATGGGAAATTGCCATCCGGAAAGGAAAACAACAACGACGGCGATCCCTCCATCCCCCCCCCCCCCAAAAAACAAAGAGGCACAGCTCCGCGGGGAGTCTTTATGCGATGGGCCAGTCCTTCCAGAACTTCGTTCCGCCTTTGACTCCTTGTCTCTTTGACTCGCATAGCGGGAGAACTACAGTTGCCTTCACGTTTACGCGGGCGGGTGATTAATGTAAAAAACGTATGCAGTGCGAAGGAGTTCAAATGCCCACAGAGAACAATCTTAATGTTTTTTATTTACTGAGAGGGCAGAATTAATATGTCGCAAAATGATGTGATAACATCTTTGAACTCTGTGTAATCACGGTCAACATTTTGAGTCTGATTATAATGTTCACTATCACAGCATGGTGTTTGCTAAAGTGTCATTCCTCCCTGCCACTTCAATATTATTTTTGTTAATGTTTTATTTACATGGGGGTGGGAGGAGGAGGGAGGGGGCTGGGTGGGAGGGGGGGAGGTCCTCTGTGAGAGAGAGATGAAATGAAAATTGGAAAATAAAAAGAATACATCCTTAAAATAAACTCTCAAACATACAGTAAAGTGTTAGAATTCAGTCACGTGTGTGTGACCTGGGTTGGACTCTGTTGTTTTCTCTCTCTCTCTCTCTCTCTTTTTTTTTTAACCATACCTCATGAAGTTTTGTTGTTGTTGTTGTTGTTTTTTTTATTGCTGGAATTAGATGATTGGCACTGGCATCTAAGAGACCTTTGTGACAAACATCATATTTTTGGCACGACAGCATATCACTTGGATTTATTTTCTCAACTTTTCTAAAAGAGATCAAACTATTTTTATCGCCACGAGCAATGTTCACACAACAGTAGCTGCAATTATCTGAAACATACATTGTATAATCTTCAAATCACAGCTCACAGTTCTCTGCATAACATACTAAAATCAACCACGTATTACTAGTCTGTAATCACTCGTACATTAAAATCTCTAATGAAACGGGTGACTGTATTGCAGTTGGTAGTGCATAGATCATAACTGGTCAGTATTGTACCTCAGAAACAGTTATATTCAATCTACATACATGCAAATGGAATTACATACATGTAAATGGAAACATGACTATTTTTAAGGCTCATGTTTCATTTCCCAACGTCTGTCACTTTTTCGTATATTAAAAACTTGGTGTAACCGAAACACGGTCTTACTCTCAACATCCCAGAAACAGAGAAAAAGAATGTGCGTCATATTTATTGACGACGGCAGTCAGTGTTTACTGTGTCACTACATAGTGACACAAGCCAATGAAGACCGTATTTGGTATTTGATGAGCTATTGTTTGCTGAATAACAGAAAAAGCAGGACTGCATTGATTAGGTCGTTTGACTTGCTTTCTATTTTGACATGCTTTCAATTCTAAGACTGTTGGAGTGTTTTGCAAAAGAGAGGGGAGGGGCTTCAAGTTCAAAGCACACAGATACGCCTGTTATTTCTTATTCTCTCTCTCTCTCTCACACACACTCTCAAACACACACACACACACACACACACACACACCCACTCAAAGATGCAGTGAACTGTAAAACGTGCAGGTTTCATGCAAACACATATCACAAAAACAGCGCATAATCATTTCTTTCACACACACACACACACACACACCCTTTTTCTACCACTATAGACAACACACAGAAGAAGAGGTTCTGATCTGTACCTCCAACCTGAAAGACAAATAACCTGTTTACTCTCTCACCGCTGAGCTGGCGGTGCACACAGCATGTCAATCAGGAATCAGAGTGCGTTCTGGGAGAGGCCACAATTTCAACTCAAGCAGGTCTACCCCCTGGAGTCTCCCTGACCCACTCGTGCATAGATTTCTCTCTCTCTCTCTCTCTCTCCCTCTCTCTTTTTTTTCTTTCAGTTACACTTTACTGTCAGATAAACACAAGTCAGTCAGGTCAGAAAGTTCTCTGTGTGTGTGTGTGTGTGTGTGTGTGTGTGTGTGTGTGTATGTATGGGTCTATGTGCACACGCATGCATGCATGTATGTAAAGACACACTCACAACTGCATCCGTTACTAGGTTGGAAAGTAAGAACACATTTAATGAGACAAATATCCTGCACTCTCAATAGATAAAAAAAAACCCCCACAAAAATTCGTTCTGTGGACACATCAATAAGACCTAAGCCTTCCAACCATCTCCTGGCGGGAAAAAAAATGACCAAACAAACAAAAGGACAGTTGTTCTTCGAGTATTGTGTTCTCTCTGTCTGTCATCCAAGCTCTCCTGTATTGTTTGATAGCTTTTATTCTTGCAAGGACACCTGATATGTCCATTAAATAGTCCAATGCTTCCAGTAAGAGCAGTCTGTCAGCTGTGCACTGAAGTGTGATGGCTATGGGAGTGTTTGAAATCCCAGTCACCCGAAGTAAGCCGACAAAATAAGAGAATTTACCGTTCCCATCTGCTGTTTACACCAGCTAAATTATACAGAATTTTAAACAATCCGTTTCTACATTAGCATTCTTTACACTTGTTCAGTGGTCTTTTAACTAGACAGACTGTGATAAAGACTTGACTGTTACTAACCACATATCTGTTTAAATGTAACCTTCACGGTTCTTTTTTTGGTTCATGAACATTCACGAATCTGCCCGGCAGTAATGTGACAAGGACGACGTCATGTAATTTTTTTTTTTTTTTTATCCTTAATCATGAAATGTTGTATGAAAACGTAAAATCTTCAAAAGCAGTGTTTTTAGAACAGGACCTTGGTTGTGGTTTTTGAGGGCAATGCATGTGTCCCTGGATAAACTTGAAGTCCCTGAATAAACCTGAGTAAGCATTAGAGTGAAAGAAGAATACTGTGTTGCTTTACAGAGATACAGCAGGTCATTTCTTCAGAACACTCTGATTCTCCCTGTGTGTGTGTGTATGTTCAAGTATGCATTTTGTGTAAGTGTGTTCACTCATATGTTCGTATTGGCGCGTGTGTGCACGCGTGCATTTGTGCATGTGAGCGCAAGCGTGCACGCGCATGCTTATACGTCTGTGTGTCAGATTATCAGGTGACGGTAAGTACCTCTCCCTCAGATGTGCATTCGCTTAGTGAGTGTGCTTCACCCCGTTACACTTCTCCAGCGCAGCTGAGCTCTGACGGGATGTCTATTGATTTGTGAGCTGCAGCATTACTTTTGCTACAACAATCTACTGTATTCATTATCTCTAGTCATTATCAACTTTTCTTCCCTCATTTGCTTGCATCCGAGAGCACAGATGAAGCCTGCGGTTTTGACAGAGGCTAGATAGATCGTATGTGATCTGTGTAATGCCGATAATATGACGTAGAAAGGAATTTTCGCTCAAAATGACATTAAAAGGAGATGATTCTCTCTCTCTCACCCTCTCTCAAGCGTGTATGTGTGTGCGCGGGCCTTAAGGCCGTATGCTAAAGTGCTCCATCAGTGACCTCTGCTCACAATGGAGATGTACAATAGAGGGGGGGGGGGGACTAATCAACGTTAACAGCCGAAGTTGTTACTAGATACACTTTGCAGTCAGTTAATCAATTCAATGACTAATCTTAGCGCCAACGTCTGAATGATCTCTAATGTCCAAATATATGAGTCACTGTTGTTACGATGTCTCTGAAGCCGTTAGAAAGGGTACGTTGATGGGATGTGTGTAAAAGCTTGCTCGAAGATGATGCCCATCTTTACCAGTCTCCACAGCACTGCTAGATCAAAACAAGAATTCCCACATTACGCTTACAACATTGTGCTTTTGACACAAAAGACTGCTTGCACCACAAGAACGGCAGTAACCGCACTGTGATCAGACATGCTAATGGCAAAGACTCCGTCGAGTTTGCTCACTGATTTTCATAAGTTTACATATAACATGCGCTTCTGAAAAAAAAAAAAACATGTAGCACTACGAAACAACAGGATGATTCAAAGATAATCGACATCAGCTGGCATGTGTTAATAACTATTTGGCGTCAAAGTTCACGTGAAAATAAAAAGGTGAAGGCATTCTTACAGTAAAAAAAGAATTCAAACGATACCATCCGTTTTCAGTGATATACATTTTGCACGTTTACATCAGACTATATGATGTGTTACGCAGCCAAAAAAAAAAAAGAAAAAAAGAAAAGCAGCTCTCTTTCGTCGTTTGTCGAGTACACAGATGCAGTGGGACTGCGCTACAGAGCGGCGACAGGACTGTAGGTGTGTCAGAGGAGTTCATGCAGAATGTATTCAAATGTTTTCAGCAGCAGGATGGCGTGAAAGAGCCGCACAGACGCAGCAGCAGCAGCAGCAGCAGAGAGAAGCGCGCGCCTCATTACGCCATCAGAGGAGAGAAGGCAAAGGAATTTAAGCATCCCCACCACACACACACACACACCATGGACTCGCTGGACAAAAATAAGTGTGGAATGCTTATGCGACTGTGGGTTCTTCTTTATTTCGTATGCGGGACATTAAGTAAAGGTGAGCTCAGGATGTTCTCTCCAACTATGATCTTTCATGTGATCTTTATGTTTTTAGCAGTTTGCATTTGCATCGCGCAACGGCGATTCCACGAATGCTCTTATTGCTTAAGCCTTAAGTTGTTCAGAAACTTTGCTCTCATCGTACAGATATCTCCCTAGTCCCTTCCCTTGTTAACAGACTTAAGGTTTGGCTTTAAAATTGTACATAGAGGGCAGTCTTAAGATGTCAGGTGAAATTTCTGCCTATTTCCCAACTAACTGGACTTGACTAGCGTCTTGAATAGACTGGTCCGTATTAGTGTCAGTTGATCCCCTCTGTTTTGTCACTTTATTGTTTTATTGACGAATATTCTGTGTTAACACCGGCTTGTGGTGATTGTTTTTGTCCGTGTAATGTGGAAGTTCAGTCGTTTTAAGGGAATTTACGAGCTGAAACGGATCGCGTAGACTGGCAGGTGCAAACCCGATGGTCTATTTCAGACTGACTGCTCCGCTCTGATGGTTCTCCGCGAACTGTTGACCCGATTCGCTCTTAGAAGGGACAGGGCAGAATTGCGTGTCGTTAGCTGACACACGCAATTCTTTTTATATTGACATATTAGGCTATGTTTTCAAAGCTGTTCTCCGGAACCGAACCGTCTCCCTTCAACACCTGGCAAACAGCCTGGAGCGTGGCGCAGGCAGCCACGACGCGGGGAGTACCGCACACTCCGTGTGAAATCCTGGCTGTAGGAGAACTGCCCCGGCGGGATGAAGAATACTCTTTTGCCTTTGCTCTTTTGCCTTTTCTGCCAGTGGCTTATTATTAACTTCCACATACATGTAAACGGTATAGGTAGACAACTCTTGTAACTGGCAGCATGATCATGCGAGTCGTTATTCCCGAAAAGTCGTTATTTTTAAACGGTAGCTTAATCACTGACACTCTAAGCACGACAGTACGAGTTATTGCTGCTAAACCCACATTTGCCCCATTCTCATCGTTTTATCTGTTTCTCTAAGAATGTCTCTGGAGAGCAAAGAATCCTTTTCACTTCTTGCAATGACATTCTTTTTTTCTTTTTCTTTTTTTTTACCCTTGACAAATAATTTATATATCTCGTTGGGCGTATTTTGAATTCTTTGAAAGATGGCCATGGCCCCATGGTGCGTTGGTTAAGAATTTGTTGCAAGGGTTGATTGAAAAAGAATGGTGATGGGGGAAAAAATGATGATTTGCCAATTATAAAACATTCTAAAACTGTTCCGACATTCGCAAGTAATATAACGCAAATAACATCGTGTTAAATGAAGCCATGAATAACGAAGAATCTGCCTAGGGAATTCGTCCACTTGCTTTGGACTTTTGTGGCCATGGGTCAAAGAAAAAGATTCAGAGAGCAAGTGTGTGTGTGCGCGTGTGTGCGTGCGTGCGTGTGCGCGCGCGCTCACCAGAGAGAGAGAGAGAGATACAGACAGACAGACAGAGACAGACAGAACGATGGATAGATAGATGGAGAAAGAGAGAGAGACCGAGAGAGAGAGAGAGAGAGAGAGTTCAATGATAATGAGATGCATTTGTGATGCAATTGAAGCAGATGGCAGTGAACTTTCCAAGCTCCTGGTGCACTCCAACAACCAGGGCATATCTGAATCACAGTTAGTCACAGTATTATGGACACTAACTTTTTTTTTCAATGTGTGGTCTCCTGGAGATAAAAACATCACATTAAATCCAGCTTTGGTCAAACAAATATTTATTCTTCCATTTGGTCCTCAGGCAGATCTACTTGTTCTTTCTTTCTTTCTTTCTTTCTTTCTTTCTTTCTTTCTTTCTTTCTTTCTTTCTTGTCATTGGAAATATAACATGAGGTAATAATAGATACTGAGCTTCTGGAAAGCCCAAGCTCAACAGTGTATGCTGTTGAGGGCGATTTGTATGACACTCTGTGATGTATCGTTCACGCCTCGTCATTGTGAGAGAGGGTGACGTTGACCATTAAGAGGGCGAACGGCTTGCGTAACAACGAAGCGTGAGCCCTTGAACTCGAATCAGTCTCAGAAATGGGATCCCTAACCATGTTTTCAAAGGAGTAAGAGAAGACTGGAGGTGCAGTCCGCTAAAGCGTGCTCGCCTCTCTGGTTTTATTTGCGGAGAGAGAGAGAGAGAGTGTGTAAGCAGGCGGTTTAATAAGAGTGCCTCTGCTTTGTGTCGCATCCTCAAGAGGAGAATGTTTAGGAGACTCTGAGAGCTCTGGAGCCTAGAGAGACGTTAGTTCACAGCTGGATGCTACTGTGTGCTCTTTACACTTTATTCAAAATGACCCATTTTCTTTTCTTTTCTTTTCTTTTCTTTTCTTTTCTTTTCTTTCCTTTTCTTTTTTCTTTTCTTCTATTCATTCCACCCCTGCCCCCACCGCGCACAGCCCCCCTCCCCCTTTATTATCCCTAATCTCTGAGTACTTTACAGATATGTTTGTGATGAGGTTTTGCTTAAGTGGGTACTTTGTGAGTGTTTAGAACGATCCCACAGGACCATGTTAGACATGCTCATGAAATCCAAACGGTGAATTTTAAAATACCCCCGATGACAAACAGGTCAGGAGAAAGCTGGGAAACGCTGCGTTTGTTTCGATATCTCTGTTTTAGTCTGATTTGTTTTAAATATCACTGTTCGTGCTGTACTGTAACACAGCATTCTGACGATTTAGACATTTCGTGACTACTTTGCTGGCCTACCTTTCGCCACTCCACGGCGAACGCTCCTGCTTTTATATTTTAAGTACTTGACAGATCGTTTAGGTAATTCAGTCATTAAAAGTAGCATAACATGTTTTAATAATGGATCATCTCCGCTCACAGCGTAACAGCTTAGCTTAGTTCCTATCTGATTGAGAGTCGGACGCGTTCACACATTCACACACCCCCCCTACCCCCCCGTTTTATCTTCTCTTTTAAGATTTAGTGCAGTTGACAGTTGATGTGCAGTTACTGAAGTGCTTATTTAATCTTGTCTGGTTGGCATCTAATGGCAAAGTGTTGCAACACATGCTGAAGTTTGTGATCTTACATATACACACACATATATATATATTTATATATATATATGTGTGTGTGTGTGAGTATATGTATAAAGGAAACAAACAAAATTTGTCACCGTTGATGGGTTAGAAGTGTAGTCAGAAGTTCAGAGATTTGAGATTCAGGGGGTCCCACGCTTAGCGGACAATCGCTCAGCTCAACTCAGTTACCTGGGAAATTGATCACATTTAAGCACGCAGGCTGTTTGTATGAGGAAGAGTGTTAAAAAAAAAAAAAAAAAGAAAAAAACCTTGAATGAAATCAATTTGTTGCAAATGCGCTGTGTATTTCCCCTTTCGCACAAAACCGTTCCGTCCGTTATGATTCATGAGAGCAGGCTATCTGGAAAGGGCCGGAATGAAAGAAGAGGATAAGGCAGAGAGCGAATCACCCTCATACGTCTTCTTTACTGTCATTTATGAAAATGTGTGATGGGAAAGTCGCGCTATGAATGGGAGTGTTATGAAGTCAAGGTTACACAATGCTATCAGTAGAGAGAGCCCCTCTTTCTTTTTTTTTTCCTTTCTTTTTTTCCTTTTTCTTTTTCTTTTTCTTTTTTTTTTTACCATGAACTTGAGGATGGCAGTAGTCATGAATCTAGATTTATATAACTGGAGTGAAGTATTTAAGCAGCAAAATTGACTGAAAATTACGCTCTGCCCGTCACTGACTCATGCAGCCGTGTTTGCACCCAAGGCCAAAGTCTTCAATAGGTTTCAGCACTTTAAAAAACAGACACATTAATCTTGGACACCTGTCACTGTGGAAAGGTGTTGTCAGACAGACAGTTCATCACCTAGAATGATATTCTGTCTGTGGCGATATACACCTGTGAAAACGTTTCCATAGCTGCCATGCAGAGCAAGGTTTGAGCTGTATTTATTTATTTACGTATTCACTCATTTATTTATTTAATTACTTATTCATTATTCATTTTACAGGTAACCTGTTGTGAGATTTCGCAATCCCTATTCCAAAAATAGACAAAACCATTGATGTTCTTCTGAATGCTCCTTATCAGATCCACTTAGCCAAGCATAACATAAAAAAATAAGATGTTTCACAAAGGTGAAATGCTTCCAGAAATTGCTCTCTGATGTATTTAGTTTTTTTTTTCCTCACATTCCAGTGAAAAG
Organism: Chanos chanos; assembly: GCF_902362185.1. Lineage (NCBI taxonomy): Eukaryota > Metazoa > Chordata > Actinopteri > Gonorynchiformes > Chanidae > Chanos > Chanos chanos. The sequence goes on from NC_044497.1 coordinate 54,219,979, forward strand.
GTTCATTTACTAGATCATCACTCCAATCTAGTCATGAAGACTAGATTGAGGAAGACTAATCGAAACTTTTATACACTCTCTTTCTGGCATTGCTGCAGTGTCGTAAAAATGATGCATTATCGCTGAGAGACAGAGGAGTTTTTAAAGGAGGTGAACATTCTTGGTGAGGAGAGAGGAGTGAGATGGTGGGAGGTATAGCATGACAATACCACCTAGTGGATGGTCATCCTCCAGTTCACACACACACACACACACACACACACACCATGACATTCACAACTTGTACTCCATTTCACTCTCCAGCAGTTTCCCTTGGGGTAGGCCAGGGTTTCAGACAGGCCTGATACAGCTCTGGGTCAGAGGGGAAACTCTTGTCTGCTTCATCCATAAAAACAACTTCTCTTCTGTTTCCTTCTCATGGAGCACAGTGTGTGAGGCACACATAAAACTTTAAGTTAACACACCTTCAGAGAGAAAGAAAGAAACTGGAGACAGTCAGTAAGCATTAGCCTTATAGGTCTAGAACCCTACCTTAGCTTTTACTGAATCATTTCGCTTTGCCTTTACACACACGCACACTCACACGCACACACACACACACACCTCTCCGGTTTCGACACTACTTAGATGTATCCGTCCAGATTCCCACAGTTTGCTTCTTGCGTCCTCTGTATTGCCAGAGAAGCACAGATTCTGACAGAGCAGTTAATGAGAGAATGCCCTGTGTGATTAGTGGGTTAAGAGACCAGAGGAAGCTGCTGTCTTTGACTGGCTTAAGTGCAGAGTTGAACAGAAACATGCTGACTTTAAATCGTGCTCCTTATTGCCATTTTGGCGTGAGATCCTCTCTCGGCCCTGTCCGTAGTAATTAAGCTTTTTGTGTGTGTGTGTGTGTGTGTGTGTTTGTGCATGTGTGTGTGTGTGTGTGTGTGTGCGTGCGCGCGCACTCATGTCCCTGACCTAGATACTTAACTAAAATTAGTTTGGTTAGACTTTGAAGCGTCTCACACACACACACACACACACACACACACACACTCCTATAGTGATCAGGGTAAGAATTCAACAGTCCTGAGCCTGTTCACTCATTCACTTTAACTGAGTCTCCACTTCAGTTTCTGTCATGGAATAGCATGTGGTGGAAATGAATGTTTTTGACCTATTTCTCTCTCAAGCCATTCAGCTGTGACTGAGGATCCACTCAGCTCTACAAACAGGCTTCTGTCTCAGCACATAACTCCAAAAAAAACGCTGTTTCAGTGAAAACTCTGAAGCACAGAATCACAGAACCTTTACGTGCGGGGGAAATGCCTAGCTTTGAAATGTACTAATTGCACGCAGTTTAAAAAAAAAAAAAAGAAAGAAAAAATATATTTGAGGTGAAGCTACAAGTCCAAGTCTCAAGCGAATTGAGAAACTGAAGCAGAATATGAATGAATATTTGGCCACGGTTTAAAAAAAAAAAGTGTCTTCCCTGTGTCTGATGTTTGAGGTGCTGTTGTCGTGGAAAGACTGACGTCTTCTCTTGAGTTTGTGATCTTCACACAGGAGAATTAAGAGCAGTATACTCTCTGGTACATTACAACCTGAATAACTGAATAGAAAATTAGATTGAACGTCAGTACACAGTGTGTAAGTTAAACCTTGTCATTTGAAGTAAAATGTTTTTTTTTTTAGTTTTTTTTTATCATGAACAGTTTCTGAAATTCAACACGACCAATGCTGTCAGCTTAACCCTAGAAACAGAGTATTACCATTCCCACTCTCAAACCCTCTCTAACTCAGGAGATTTTCACTGGGTAAAATTATGATAATCTGGACCGACTGCTGAATTATAAATGTTAGAGAAAAAAAAAAACGTAGAATTTTTGGTGGGTCAGTTCTATGTCACGCTACACGCATACTGAATGCTTGTAAAAATGTTACTTTTGCAGTAGTTTATGGATGTTTTTAATATGTGGTTAAGTTTCTCCATGCCTTGTTTGGTGCAGGAAGGGAGGGGGGGGGAGCTAAACTCTTGCGGTGATGTTGACATCTTTTTTTGATCTGTGCTCTTTATCTGAGAACCCCTGTTGTTAGAATTGAAACACAAGAACACTGATACATTTTTATAATCAGTTTTATCATGCAGGTGTAAGGTTGTGAGAATTTTGTTGTCCTGTCGTTGGCTGTTTCATTGTTTTGCATAATGGGACAAAATATATGTATAATTTTTTGTGTGTGTGACGGATGAAGACGGCATCACGGTGAGACTCCCTGTTGTGTTTTCAAGAGATGAAAGACACGAAGATGAAGATCAGTCAGTTTTGGTGTTTATGTGCAGTACAGCTCATAGCACTGAGCTCAGGGAATGAAAAACCAAAAGCCCTGTATGACTTCATAATGAAACAGACCCTCAGACTGAACTTAACTGTGCACCACACAGCAAAGCCCATGTCACTGAGTTTGTTTTACTTTAAAGAACCCTGGAGCTCTTAGTAGTGCTCTGTTTGACCAAAGACACACACACTCTCTCTCTCTCTCTCTCTCTCTATCTCTCTCTCTGTCTCCCCCCCCTCTCTGTCTCTGTCTCTGTCTCTCACTCTCTCCCCCTCTCCCTCTCTCTCTCTCTCTCTTTCATTCTCCCTCTCTCTCTCTCTCTCTGTGGACTTGGAATCAATGTCGAGGCAGTTCAAAGTAACACAAAGTAATTATTTATTTGTCAGTGGCTTATTTCAGTGTTGCTCTGTGCTGGACTTTCATTAGAATTTTTAGTGGGTCACTCCTTTGTCACACTCCACGCATGCCGAATGCTTGTAAAAGCGTTTCTTAAGCTAAATCCACACATGTGCAAGTGCAATGGTCATTCCACCAACAACTAATTTAGACAGACTTCCTTTTGCAGTGTCTCGAAGAACTGATAATTGACCGATTACAGTCTGCTAGTTGACTGGCATAGGAAATTTTCTTTTGTCAAGTGGCTTTTTGTAAGTTGCTGCGGATAAAAGAATGCACTAAATGAATAAAATGAGAATGGAAAGCCCTAATTTACAGTCTGGAGGCGCCCTTCAGTGGATTGTACATCACAAATGTCAAATAAAAGGGACCGCATTGCCAAATCTTTCATTCTCTCTCACAGCCTGTTGGGTTTTGTTTTTTTTCCCCTTTCTTTCTTTCGTTCTTTTTCTTAACTAATTCTCTGCTACTGCATCAAGTTGTGTCACCAGGGCCAAGAGCTTAAAGCTACACATAAACGACAAACAGGAGTTGATGATGGTTTATGGATGTTTTTAATATGTGGTTAAGTTTCTCCATGCCTTGTTTGGTGCAGGAAGGGGGAGGGGGGGGGAGCTAAACTCTTGCGGTGATGTTGACATCTTTTTTTGATCTGTGCTCTTTATCTGAGAACCCCTGTTGTTAGAATTGAAACACAAGAACACTGATACATTTTTATAATCAGTTTTATCATGCAGGTGTAAGGTTGTGAGAATTTTGTTGTCCTGTCGTTGGCTGTTTCATTGTTTTGCATAATGGCACAAAATACATGTATAATTTTTTTTGTGTGTGACGGATGAAGACGGCATCACGGTGAGACTCCCTGTTGTGTTTTCAAGAGATGAAAGACACGAAGATGAGGATCAGTCAGTTTTGGTGTTTATGTGCAGTGCAGCTCATAGCACTGAGCTCAGGGAATGAAAAACCAAAAGCCCTGTATGACTTCATAATGAAACAGACCCTCAGACTGAACTTAACTGTGCACCACACAGAAAAGCAAAGCCCGTGTCACTGAGTTTGTTTTACTTTAAAGAACCCTGGAGCTCTTAGTAGTGCTCTGTTTGACCAAAGACACTCTCCCTCTCTCTTTCTCTCTCTCTCTTTCTCTCTGTGGACTTGGAATCAATGTTGAGGCAGTTCAAAGTAACACAAATTAATTATTTATTTGTCAGTTGTTTATTTCAGTGTTACTCTGTGCTGGACGTTCATGAGAGTGACATATTAAAAAAAACATAATAATAATAATAATAATAATAATCTGAGTACAGCGCAAAGCCCACAGACCCCCCCCCCCTTGAGATGTTGCAAATGATTGATCAGCGTCATTAGTCTGGTACTCCCTCACACTGTTGCCCACACCTCAGGTCAGTCCAGTACTCTGTTAAAATTGTAAAACCCAGTCACCGTGGAATAATAATAATAATAATGGAGAAAACAGAGTGGAGTCCCCTGCCAAGAGCCCTCGTCTTATTAGGACAGATTAAAGATGCTTTAGGACCTTGAGGAGCTCACGACTTGGAAGGAGCCATTAAGTGTTGTTTTTCCGAAGACGCGCGAGTTGCAGCGGATGGCGGAACATAAAGCGTTCCTTTGGGGAATGTTTCAGGCCTTTAGCTCAGTCGCGCAGCGTTTGTAAGGCTAACATCTCAGACAGACGAATGAGAGAACATGGTCCAGCGGAAAAAAAAAGGGGCTTGAATAAATGAGCTACAGACTTAAGTCTGAACCATCTCTCTTCATCTCTGCTCTTGACAGATCTGCAGGTTTCTATCCCAAAGCTTTGTGTGATGTGTAAAGCTCTGCTATGGAGCTGAGCGCGGGGGGTGGGGGGTTGGGGGGGGGGGGTCTGGGACGGGGGTGGGAGGGGTCTTGCAGTTTTGAAAATTCCTCAGAATCTATGGTGGTTCTCCAAACTCCAAACGGACAGAGCGTTACTGCATGTACCTTGTACTTAACATGTCGCGTTACAGTGATTTCAGTTTTTGTTTGGAGTCTCAGCTGAATCATATCTCATATCCTTACAAGGCAATTATCATTACAAAACATCATGCAGATGAGTGCAAGGCCAACTGGGAATGAGTGGAACATGGGTTAGTTATAAATGTTTCAGATCCCTCTGTATGGCAAAAATGTCCAATTTTGATCTGATTAATCTGCATCCCACACAGAAACTGAAATAGCGTCTGTGGGGGGATAACAGTACGCTGGTTTTATGAATAAATACCTGGCTTTTGTTGTTGTTGTTTATTTGTTCCTTTTTTCAGACAAGATGGTATGTTTTTTTTGTAATTAAACCTATATATGTAGCAGTGCAGATTAACCTGACATTTGAATCAGCTAAATAACACCATGTGTAAGGCATCATTTAACCCCGTGTGTGGGACAGTTACACCGCGTGTAACACATCGCGTAACACCACGCGTAAGAAAGTTACACCGCGTGTAAAGCACGATGTTTTTTCCCGGAATCTGGCAAAATAGCATAGATAGGGGGGAGCTTGACTGGCTTCTGTGTTTTGAAATGTAAGGCCACACACAACTGTCGAACTATTTTTTCTTTTGTTTTGTTGTTGTTTTTTTCTCTCTTTAACTTCAAAACACTGGAAAATAACAGCGCCGTCCGTGTTTTTGCTCAAGTGGTCTGCAAGCGGTTGGGTTCAGCTGAAGTGGCCATTTACACATTTTCTTACAACAGTGCTTGAGAATAATGTTTGGTTACAAACAGTGTTAAGACTTACTCGGCTGTGTCAAACTGTGATATATATATTTTAATATTTAAAAAAAAAAATCATGCATTGCAAGCATGTTTTAAACAACCACAAATGACATTAAAGCTATTTTCATGGTGAAGCTCAAAGTAACCCAGTTCATGCATTTTTTTTCCCTTGTGTTACACGGTTTGGATGTTTGTAGAGCAGAGAGTAAAAAAAAAAAAAGAAGAAGAAGAAGAAGAAGAAGAAAACATGGCTCTGCATCTTTTCCAACAGCCAATCATGTCATGGCATTGCATCTTTTCCATTCCTATGTGTGTTCTGCATAATCTGATTCTAAGATATGTGACCTGCATTCTGTTTTTGAGTGAGAACTAAGAAATCTAATTGAAATTGTCCATTGGTAAAGGAGGGTCTTTTTTTTCTAATCAAAATCCTTACATACCGAAGGAATGGAGTCCATACATACTGGCATTATGGATCTCCTACGTACCCAATTTTTCATGTCTGTATTTTTGCTGAGACACCTAAAACACTCTAACCCAATGGATGCATTCAGGTAAAGCGGGATCTACTGCTGATCTACTGCTGATCTACTGCTGATCTACTGCTGATCTACTGCTTTTACTGCACATAATGCAGATAGAGGCTTGCATTACATAAAGAATTTCTGCCAAATGATAAATTGAAAATCTTGTGTTATAATCTAATATGTACCTTTTAAAAGACAGACAAAGGCATTCCATGTTAGATCCTCAACTCATAATGACGCAGAACGTAAGTCAAGGACCATCTGTAATTGTGCACTCAGGTTTCAAAAAAAGTTAGCGCTGCATCTGTTGTTACTGAGGCAAAAATGAATTTATATCAGGATATTAAGAACATAGACTGCTGTTCATGTCACCCAGCAATAGTTCCTTGTGATGAGGCTTTTCCTGTTTTTACAACGTTGATAAACGCTCACGACATGGAATCTTCATATGGGGGTTTATCTAAGTATCCAGATCTGTCGGGAATATTGTTGAACAGCAGTTTATGGTTGTGGAAACAGTAAAAGCTATAGATTCATGACCAGGGTGATATCGCTTGGGATTGTGATGGTACTTTTAATGATCTCCCATCACTGAGATTCAGGTCTGTGTCATGAGAAACCAGGGCTTCTCTCTCTGCAAGGCTGTGAAAATATCTCTCTCCTCTGAGAGATGCACTGATCCGATCACTTTTAAGCATTGATTGGAGTTTGTAGGTTTAAGTTTAATTTATGTCCGTGGCGGTCCGAGACCGGTATCTCAGACTCTGCAATGGTGTTTTGAATGAAAGGGGTAAAAAAAAATATATATATATATATATATATATATCTGATTGCATTACAGTTACAGACATGAAAATAAATGAGGTATGGTTTTAGAGGTTTGGTTATTTATTGAGCACACAAATACCACGCAGTGATCAATGTGATCTTGTATTACTGTTAAAAAAAAAGAAGAAGAAGTTTAGTACATCTCATGGCCTATTTCTATCTCCCTCCCACAACTGCCTGTTAACCTCTACAGGAAGTCAGGAGGGTGAGCGCTGGCCCATGCATGATGTGTTTCTATGACATAATGAAGATTCATTGGTAGTCATCGCGTGGTATTGGTAGATATTGTGCGGCTTGGGCAAAATGTTTCAACACATGCGCTGAGTGCTTTGAGAGGTTGACAATACATATGAGTACCCCATATCGGTCTGATTCTAAATAGCGTGTTTTAGAGGGCAAGTTCATCCTCTTTTTGACATTTTGACCTTTACCACAACAGTTAATGGGACTTCAGGTACTGTTTTGTTTTTGTGGTTGTTTTTTGTTTGTTTGTTTGTCTTTGTTTTGTTTTGGGGTTGTTGGGTTTTTTTTTGCATTTTATCTCAAAAAATTGCTTTTTTTTGTAAGAACTGAAAACACACAAAAATTTACATTCATTAATTGCATTTATACATTTGCAGTGATGGCGAGAGAGAGTGAATTTCTAAAGACACAGACATTAACTATCAAATGAAAAACAAACAAACAATAGTTATCTTTCCTCTTCCTGTTGTTAGGGTATGGTTTTCTGAGAAAGGTGTAATAGTGGTGATTCTGTAATTCACTTTCTCAGACAGTGGGGCAAAACAGAATCTGTCACTGTAGTTCTTTAAGACAGAATGTTTTCACCCAGCCCGTCCTGTGAAAGTAGCATGTTGATATACATACTGAAGTTTCAAATGTAAATGACAAAAACAGTGATAAGCACTGATGTAGCGAAATATAATCTCATAAAGTTGCATTGAAAGTTACGTTGAAAGCAATGCTAAATTGCTCCATAAGTCAAGGGTGTGCTTCCCGTTTGTGACGACATGGAGCTAAACATCTGTATATAGTTACATACAGAGGTTTGCAGAGGTTTTTTGGGGTTTTTTTTGCATGTTATCCCCTTTTTCTACCAATTAATCGAGTCCACGTAACCTTATATTTTGATTTCCTGTTACTTGGACATCTTCCACCTGTCTTCTCTGCTAGTTAACATGTGTACAGGTTCACGCTATACCCCCTAGATCTGCCCTCTATTAATCCTGTGCCCCCGACTTACCAGCGGGAGTCACTGTGGCAGTAAGGGGGGGGGGGGGGGCATCCCCTGCTGGCTTCCTAATCACGAACTCTGCCAACTGGGTCTGTGTGGATGCCTTGCCTGGCCAGGAGCGCTGCTGCTGGAATATGAACCCAGGTGTCTGTGGTTGTCGGCTTCTGTCTCCTCCTCCTGTGTCACCTGAGAACCCCAGGAATAAAAATAGTTTATGTGTACCACAGACCATGTAAACGACATATTCAGAAAACAGCATTTAACAGGATACTTCAGTGATGGGAGGGCATAACTTTAACCATGCTAACCACTTTGATACGGAGTAAAGTATTTCCCATGGTCACAATCTTTTCGGGGTTTTTTTGGGGTTTTTTTTATGCAATTACTTTTTTATTTTATCACATTGAAAGTTTGCTCCTCGATGTTTGCATGGGTTATAATTAATCTTTTTTTTTTCAAGTTAGAAATTAAAGTTTTTGTACAACGAAGGAAAGCTTTGTTACATGAAATAATTAAAATCCTATCTATAGCTGTCTGGAGGAAAAATAATATTATTTCAAGCTCTTAGAATATGAACTAAGATAAAGAACTTTAAGGCAATGGGCCGACAGTGTTTTTTTTTTTTTCAAAGAAAAATGATTCTATGAAGTTGAATACCTTCATTGAAGTTGTTCAAAATGGCAATTAAATGCAAGTTTTATTTTATGACACCAGATGTACGTATGAATAAACGTATAAATAGTATAAATAAATAAATAAATATTTACCATGATATTTTAGTCAGAGTGAAAGTTGCCCCCCCCATCATACTGGCTCCCACCACTGACCTCATCTTGATGGATGTCGGCACCATGCTATTTCTACACTCTCTTCTGTCATTTTCTTTTAGTTCTTTGACTAATTAATGGTGCAACCGTGCTATGGATCATCTGAAGCCAATTAAAGAAATTGAGTCTGGCTTCAGACACGCTGGAGCTCCAGCAAAAATGATGCAGTCTGTTTTAATTTTCAGAATGACTGAAACAGTTAAGCTGAGAGCAGCCCCACTTCGCCTGTATGTGCCCAGTCACACGGCTCTCAGGGCATACGCTAATAACGAAACCATCATTATGAAATTATGAAAGCTGATATGCCTTAATACACAAAAATAATTACGAACTCTTGTTATTAATAATGATAAAATAATTTAATGACAAAGCATGTGGACGTTTGTCATTTTCTAAAGTGTAAATATCCGGACTGCCAACACAGGTACTGTCCGGTTCATTAATCTAACATTACATCTGTGTTACTGAGGTCATACTCAAAGAAAAATTACAAATTAAATCTCACCAAACTATGTCTTATGAAGGTATAATCTCATTATGAATTTGATGAAGTTATTCAGTTAACCGACTTAAGGTAATTGATCCAAATCTGTTGGGTTTTTGGCACAGTGGGTAATGCTGTCGCCTCCCAGCAAGAAGGTCTTGGGCTCGATTCCCGGCCAGGTGGCCGGGAGTTTGCATGTTCTCTCCGTGTCTGTGTAGGTTTGCTCCCACAGTCCAAAGACATGCAGCGTAGGGGAATTGGAGACTCTAAATTGCCCCTTGGTGTGAGTGTGTTTTTCTGTGTGTCTGCCCTGCGATGGACTGGTGACCTGTCCAGGGTGTTTCCCCGCCTTTTGCCCTATCAGTATCCCCCATGACCCTAATTATAAGCGGCTTAGATAATGAGCGAGTGTTGGGTTATTGGTGTTTTTCCTGTAGCACGACGCATGTGTACAATGATTAACCTTTGCGGATCTTTGTTCACAGACAGCTGTGATGGTCCTTTGGTGTCCAATCTACCCCAGTCTGCCTTCAGAGGTTCATCTCACCTGTCCAGCAGTCACAGTCCTGGATATGCCAAACTCAACAGGAGAGACGGTGAGTGCAATTTTCTCAAATAGCTGTTGCTGTTGGATATCAGGGTGGAACGGTGGCGCAGTGGGTAGTGTTGTCGCCTCACAGCAAGAAGGTCTTGGGTTCAGTTCCTGGCTGGGCAGCCAGAGTCCTTTCTGTGTGGAGTTTGCATGTTCTGCGTGGGATTCCTCTGGGAGCTCTGGTTTCCTCCCACAGTCCAAAGACATGCAGGTTAGGTGAATTGAAGACACTAAATTGCCCCTAGGTGTTAGTGTGTGTGTGTCTGCCCTGTGATGGACTAGTGATCTGTCCAGGGTGTCTCCCTGCCTTTTGCCCTATGAGCGCTGGGATAGACTCCAGCATCCCCCCGGCTTAGATAATGAGTGTGAGTGAGTGAGTGTTGGATGTCGGATGCTGAAGGCATCATAAGAGAACTGAGCAGGACAGCTTTATTAGGACCTGGCGGTTCATCTTCTGCAACAACTTTCTTTTTCTATGTTTGAAACCGCTAAATGAAGGAGAAAACAGCAGTGACACCTCTGTTATTTAGAGAATCTTTATAATGATCTGCGAAGCCACTGTCAACGGTCTTGTCAAAAAAAAAAAAAAAGAACATATGGTGAAATGTTAGGACTTTAAATAGCTCCTTTTCCAAGTCAGGTTTTCATCCAATATTCTGCACACGAGATGCTAATTTTTGGACTTCATTTCCTTCACTCCATTTTGATTAAGATGTAGCGATTGGTACATTGGTAAAAGCAGCGGTAAAAATGACCGCTCTCCAGTCCCTTCTCCAAGTCCATTTGTAGAATTACGTATTCATGGCTAACCTAAGCTGATTACACAAATGTCCTGTCGGAGATGCGTGTTTTAAAAATGACAAAGCTGTCACTGAGATGCACAAAGGCCATATTGTTTATTGTCATATTGTGTAGAATTTTCTGGAAACAATATGATTTTTTGTTTATGGGAGATGTGTTGCTGTAAGTACTGCTAGCAGTATGCTGTGTGTTGTTCTGTGTTGACTGAAGCTGTTTTGAGATGTGGTGCACACAGTTTTCTCAAGACTGACAGTTGAGTTTCGCTTTGGCTAAAGCCACTGGTGAGAGAACGTATAATTATGTTTTTCATCCGTGAAAAAGTAATCCATTACCGCGTGTTGGTATTGACTGATTGCTGGATACTTCAGAATAACACATTCAGGATTTGTTCTGTGAGCTTTGGTTTTATTTCACACAAAAACACACACACAAAAACACACAAACACACTCATAAACACACACACACACGCACAAACACACACACACACACACACACACACACGCTGCAGGAGGATTTGGCTCCCTGAAGGAAAGAAAAAAAACAGCACAGAGTACATCAAAGACAGGTTTGTGCTGCAGCATACAAGCTGTTCTGACCATCAGTGACTCCTGCTGAGCATAGAGAGAGAGGCTGACCCTGCCTAACATACTCACCCCAGAGAAAACAGCCAGCACCATTGCCCCGGACCCCTGGTCAAAGGCAGCATGTGTGTCACTGCTGGGATCTCAACCAAGAATCCCTGATGTACAACATATATTTGTACTCTTAGATAGATCTTTAACTGGGACCACCACCCATGGACCCTGTGGATTCTTCTTCTTCTTTTTTTCTTCCTCTTCTTCTTCTACTTTTTTTTTTAACCAGTAAACTTATGGTGTCCTGAGAGAGCTGAGTAAGTCAACAGAGAGGACGAATGTGCTGCTAGCCTAGATGCTGCTTTTGAAGTTTGGATCAGGATGAAAGTCATCTCAGTTGTGGTGTGTGTGTGTGTGTCTGTATGTGTGTGTGTCTGAGTGTGTGTGTGTGTGTGTGTGTGTGTGTGTCTGTGAGCTCTTTTCAGCATGAAAGCAGAAATCGATTGTAATTCTGGGACATTTTTCAACAATTGCTCAGGATCAACACTAACATATGGACACCATGACGTTCCCATATATTCACCCCTCCTCTGTCGCGAAGTACAGCATAGTGAGAGAACTAAACACGCTGCTTTATCTAAACTGAGATATCTCACACTGCAAACTTTGTATTTTGGTGGCGGTGTGGAGATAATGAGTGCTTGTGTTTTACCCGAGGGCACTTCTCACCCTTTCTCCCTCTGATGCTGGGTCTGGATGCCCTAAATTACTCCGCTGCAGAGCTCCGGTCCGAAGGAAACAGCAAAATAAATGATTTGCTTGGTTTATCTTTTTTTTTTTTTTTTTTGTGAGCTCGGCTGCTCGGAATAGCCAGGCCGTTTCGGACAGGTAATTAGGGCGAACAGTCCTGAGTTCATTTGATTTAATAATGAGGATGTGTATGAATTCATTTCTCAATCAGGGAAAGATAGAAAAAAAACCAAAAACCACGGACTTACTTTTTTTTGTCCGCTGTTATATAGTGTTAGTGTTTGGTTTTTTGCTATTGCTGCTGTCGTAGAAGGTTAAAAAAAAAAAATGCTTGTGAGCTGATGTTTTTGTGTTAAACCAACAGAAGCGGGATGTGCGTAGTTTTCCGTCATTTTGTGTAGTATTCCACGCCTGGGCTAGTCCTTTGTTTTCCCAGATGACATGCGTAACATAATTCCTCATATGGTTATGCAAAGTAACACATGGTTGAAGGTGTTAATCGATAGCTGTGAATCTGAGATGAGGATGATGACCTCATCGGTGAAACCCGGGACATATATCGAAGCTGAAGAGTGGGCGTGAACACACGGTGTTTAGTCGAGAACGGCGCTACAGTATTGGCGCCGCAGATCTGCGTCGAGTTTTTCCCAGCATTCCTCGGTGAAACACTGAGGCCACACCGAAACCCCCCCCCCCCCCCCCCCCCCCCCGAGAGGAGCCCTACGTGTCACTGTTTTTAACAAACTACTAAGCCAACCAAACAACGAAACGGCTACGGGACATGACGTAACTTTAAATGTCTGTATTAAAAGAAAGTGAACAGTGTACTGTTCCTCTCTCACCCCTACCAACTGCTTCACTGTGGAAGACGTTTGTACTCTGTTTAGTTTTGGGAGCTGGCAGTACTGGACTCCGTTGCTCCCCTTTAAGCATCAATAATTCAAGGTCATCCTGGTGTTTTTTCTTTACTTTCAGCTTTACTTCAGAGCTATAAGCTCACTTCACCACACTGACAATAGCCCTTCTTTCCCTTGGACTGAACCGTCATCGTCTTCCTCCATCAGCTTGGTGCATTTCAAAATACGGCAAGCCGAGCAGATTAAAAAGAAAAAACAAACAAAAAAAAAAACAACAACTTAAAGAAACAAAGAACAACCAAAAACAAACAGGCACATATTAGTGCGCTGTCGAACTAAATAAAAAATGTATGTAGCGGAGGTAAGCCGGTTAAGGCATAAGTAAATCTTTCTCTTTGAACCTTAAAAAAAGTTAAAAGGAAAGTAAGCTCAAAGTTCCAGTCCATCCAGACTGCTTCCAGCTGGGCGGAGGTTCAGGGTTTCACGACGGCCGCAGCAGCGTCCCCTCAAAATCTACTCGACGCTTCACAAGCCCTGTTCGATATTACATAAAGGTCAGTGCCGGAAAGTTTGCCACATCGTGGGACCGTTGATCCATACATTATATCAATATTCTATCCGTCAAAAAAAAATCACAGGATGTCCAAGGAATGGCCAGCAGTGTATTGTAGCGCAGTGGAGCTGCCCAGACTGCGGTCTTGACCTCACAAAGTGGACAGAAGTCTTTTTTAAAAAAGTATTTGGTATGCGACTACTGCAAGGATTCAGAAAAAAAAAAAGAAGGCATGAAATCTACCGAGGTGCATATCCGGAAGAAAGAAGAAACTACGACTTTATTTCATATTCATGCTCAATAAATAAATCTTCTGGGCTCATCTCTATGGAGCTCGGTTTTACAAGTTTGATCCAGTTTCATAAAGTCAGTTTTGCTCCACGGGAAGCAGCCAAGTTTTTTCTGTCAGAGGATACTATCTGTGTTTCTCCTCGAAGCAAGATAATTCACAAAGCAAGCATATCTCTTGGGGGGGGGGGGGGGGGGGGGGGGGGGGAGAGATGGTAGAACAGCCTGCCAAAAAAAAAAAGAGGTGGATATTTAATAATTAGGGTTTTGAGTAATAAACAAGCAGCTTGATGTATTGTTTCTCACGGTTCTATCCGTGGCAAGGCCAGGCGAGGTGAGGTGCAGCTAAATTACAGCTCTTCTCAAATGTGTACCCCCCCGTCTGCCCCCCCCCCCCACATCTCCCCTGAAACTATACGTCTCAATTCTCAAACAGTAGAAAATACAAATCACTAAAGAGTTCAAATTTGTGCAAGAAGCAAAAAAAAAAAACCAAAGCAAAAAAAAAATCTGTCAAAATGAAACAAAACGCTGCATTCATAATTACGTTTTCTCTCTCCGGAGTGACCCTCGGAAACTAAACCGCACAGACAAGGCAGCAAATGAATAGCACTGACCGAATACTGGTTTAGAATTGCCGATTTGAGTTGGTGACTTGCACTCGATTGATACTTAAGTCGCATATAAATTGACTCATGACTCAACTCAGGCTTGTCCTCAGATGACTGTGCCGTGGACTCTAAGGCAGAGGCCCCAGGAGTACAGAATATCTGTATGGAATAATGTGAAAAGTTTTATTGTTTTCATCTTCACCTTTCTGTTTCTTTTTTTTTTTTTTTTAAAGAAGTTATGTACGGACTCTCATGTGGGTTGGACTGTGCAGCCATCCGGAATCATTCACCTCAGTCAAAAACATGATGATTGACTTGTCCTGTCTCTGACTCTGACAATAGTAGACAACAGGGTTTGTGCGAATGTTGTATGAATGTTGTATGAATGTTGTATGAATGGGAAAACATTCACAACTATAGAATTTTTTTTTTCATCGTTCTTAATATGTGGAACGTTTTGTATCGTGAGCTTTAAATGTACAAATGACAAACACAGGTTCTAGACTCACAACGCTGGTTTAGATAATCGAGTAAGCATTACAATTTTGGAACAGTATTTCTACAAATCTGAAGATCAGCATGTCTGAAAATGTATGTATTTCTGCATGGTTTCATGTTCACTATAAGCACAGCTGCTGTTTACGGGGTAACAGGGAACAAAGGGTCACATGTGTAAATATAAAAAGCATTCTTTTCTTTCCACATAGAATGATTATTGCCAACACAGACCTGAGTCTCGAGTCAGACTCTAAAACATGGGGAGAGACTTGACTTGAACTCTAGTGCAGAGTCATGTGACTGGTCTTGGAACGTAGCACCTGAGACTTGAGATTTGAGACTTGAGACTTGCCTTGGGCTTGACCTTCAAAAGACTGGAAACTTGACAAGTTAGGGTAAAAGTTGACTATTTCGGACTATAGCTCAGAGATCTGAGGCTCGTTTTGGATTAGTTAAGACTTGACTCAAGAGCTAATGGGACTTTTAAACATCTAGGCAGCAGACAGCGTAAAACACAAGGAAAAGGTACAAGGAAAACACACTCACACACACACAGACACAGACACAGGCATATTCAGAAAGGGGTAAAATTCTTGGAATAAACACAGAGGTAAAACCCAGTAACTCTATGTAAATGTCACACATGTGAATTGCGATGTTTGACCGAATCACGTCGTCTGTACCTGTTTCTCAACCCGAGGAGAACTGCCTTTGTCTTCCGCTGCCAGCCTGTCGTCTTTCATGTCCGCTAAATAAATAACTAAAAACACGCGCAAGAATAAACGCGGCAATGGCCGAATAAACGCGGCCGGGGTGAAGCGTTTGAAGGCAGCACTGCAGGCAAACCTGTCTCTCTGAACTCCAGATAGACCACATTGGGTGCTTCGGTTTGATCCATTAGCTTGCTTGCTCGCTCGCTCGCCGGTACCCTAGCGCGAGGTCAGCGATTCAAGCCTGGAACAGCCAAGTCTTTGACACTGCTGTTTACGCTTTACAGTCCTTTACGTTGGTGTGGTGACCTGAATGGGCCTGATGGTGTAGTAGTAGTAGAGTGGATGTGGCAGTAAAGGCCCCATGCTGTAGGCAAACTGTCTTCCCTGAACTTCTAAAAAGTTTGTGCGCTGTATTTGGACTCTCAGCTCTACCCTTTAGTTCTGTTGTTAGGGCACCCGACCGTCGACCTTGAGGTTTGCTGTTTGGGTTTGACCAAGGGGAGGGGGGGGGGGGGGGGTCTATTAAAAATACACGACTAATTTCTTACACCTCATTGGTTCTGTGGGCCATAAGAGTTTCTGCTGTGAATGGATTCTTTTGATTTTTACTTAGCTGTTCCCTTTCCATTGTTGCCCTCCTCAGGGGTCAAAACCAAGACTGGTCTGAGGTATTTGTTCTCCCTCTCTCCTCCTGGTTCCTCAGTGGATGACCTTCATCCTTCCTCTCCTTTGACCTTTGCCAAAAGGTTGTGAGCGACTGTCAGTTCCTCTCTTGTATAAGCACTGTGATTACTGATTGAGTAATTACATTAGCTAGCGTCTGGTTTGATTTGATTGTTACGCGTGAGCATGTTTGACTGATAATGCGAGTTTAGCCTGTTTGAGTGTCAGTGTTTTCCTACAGAACACAAAACACGTTCCCTTCAAGAAGACCTGTGCTCATTGAGGAAAACTGGGCATATTGCTTTTGAAAATGGGTTAAGTGTGAACGGAATTTCTGTTAAAGCAGTTAAAATGTCCTTACTGTGAAGAATGTTTGTCTTTTATTTATTTATTTATTTATTATTCTTTTTATAATGTGCACAAATGTTTTGCTCATTGGGTTTACAGCTGGGTTTAACACCAGTTAAAAAGACCAAGTAAAAAAAAATTACAGCTTTATTTCCTGTCCCAGATGTAATATCAGTTGTTCCAAACGGAATCCGAAAGCCATTTCATAAATATTTTTATGAGTTACTTCCCAAAAAATGTCACATTGTAACACAATTTTCTCCCTGTTGTTCAAAACCAAGCTGTAAAGTCAGGCGCTCAAGAGGAGATGAATGATGAATGGATATTGTGAGGTAATTAATTTTCGTGACACGGGCAGAGAGTAATTTTGAAATTCATAAGAATACTAAAGCTATTCAAATCATTTCCCACATTGTATATCTTTTTCATTCCATCTCACTCTTTTTTTTTTTTTAATTTCACTGCCATAAATCGTCAGTATGAAAATGAAGAACAGTGGGTAGATTTCAACTATATATTCATTATCTCTCAAACAGAATGACCAGACTGTGAAACCACCCCTCTTTACTGTGCATATTCAGTGGCAGTTGTTCAGGACTGAAACAGAAATGCATTTATCGACACAGAACCGCCATACACTACGAGCCTACTGTCAATACATCACAGTAAACACAGAACAAATGGTCGTCATTTGCGGATTACTGTTAATGAAAAGCACTTTTGTTGTTGTTTTTCTGGGGGAAAAAACCCCCGTCTAATCACAATAAAGAAGAGATTATGCGGTTGTCTTCTACTAGTCTTCTATTGTGAATTTGCCAGGGCTTGCAAGGAAGTCACTGAGTAAGTAAACAAATCTGCCATAATTACATGCTATCTGGTGTTATTTCCTGACTCCCTGCCGCCTCTGGCAGTGGAGATTGCTGTTGGCAAATGAATACTTCAGAAATGTACCATACCATTCCTTTTTTTTTTTTTCATACACTATTAAGCCTCAGTTTTATGTCTGTTATTAGTCTATCAGCAGGTTTTCTGTTCTCTCAACAGGACTTAAGATGAATAAATTAAACTTTTCATCAGAGATTGATAATAGCACCACTCTAATAGCATTGACCTATAGCTGGGCTTGAGTAGATATGTCGAATCAGTGAACATCAAATTAAAAGATTGAGTGAAGCATGCACGCGCACGCTTGCACGCACACACACACGCACACACACACACACACACACATATGCCACGCTTTCTTTCAGTATATGACCGTGAAAAGACACTGAATGTGTCGCGTTTAACTGAAGGTATATTTTCTGCCTTTTTTTTTTTTTGGCTCTGAGATGGCAGCTCCGCTGTGCTTTATTGCATTGCAAAATGTCAATTACAGGACTTAACATTTAAATTATCTCTCCTTTTTTATTTTTTTAATAAGCACATGACATTGACGATGATATTTAATGAAGCCCAAAGACATTCTGAAAAGGGGTTTGAAATGATGTCTGCTTAGGGATCACTTGAGAAAAGAACGGATTCTCCACTGCATGATTTTTTTTTAACTGGAAAATGTTGTATATAAATAAACTTCCTGTAATTTCCTTGCACTGGGTTTTAGCTCTTGTTCCTGTGGTTTATGGAGTATTTTAAAGGAGGCCAGGTGCTATGAAACAAATTCTATTTGTATCACGTTGGCCTAATTATGCTTATTACAGTCTATCAAAAATGGTTCCATTTTTTTTTTCTATTTCTGCAAACCAATTTTCGTGTTTTTCATCATGTTTTGGTGTTAGACATTTTCCCTGCAAATCCACAGCCTCGTATAGCCTCCGTGTTACTTAGATGCTGACAGGTGGAAAAACGGTAAATTATTGATGAGAAAATCTCCAGTTCATTAGACAGGCATCTGTTCATTGTGGGAACACTGTTCGCCCTGCCAAAATTGTGTCAGAAATGATTTGCCCTCTGTTTTAATGGACTGTACTCAATGATATTTAGAAGCCTCTATACAGACAGGAGACTTAGTGCAAGATCACCATATTTGTACTTCTACAAGCTTCAAAGACGTGTGTTATCTATGGATAAGGCAGAGATTATAAGCAAAGAATAACACCCAAAATGATATGGTCTCCTTCAGAGGCTGAACATAGAGTTTGCATACTAATATTGTGCCATGGCATCACTGAGTCTGTCAGTGGTGTTGGCTGGTTGCAATCTGAGGAGGTAATGAGGGGTATGGGCAAACTGGCTGGTTTTCTCTTTGGAGCTAAAGTCACTGATTGTCACTGAGTTTTCACACCCTGTGTCGCTGGATCTGTCGTGGTGATGTGGACGTGTGATACAGGGTTCAGAGAACTGGTCTGTTGCCCACGTCTCTGGCCCTCGTTAACCTTAATTGCTTTGTTCGTTGGGAGGGAAGGCTCTGTCTACTTCAGTCAAGGAGAGTTAGAGAAGACCTACGGCTTTTTGCTGATTCAAAGTGGCAGATTAACAGGGATGGAGATTACTTCGTTTCAAATTTTCAGCCTCAAATAAAAGAACCTCGTTTGAAATAGTCGCGTGTGCGGAACCCCTTTTTTAAACCCAAAGTTCTAACAGATCATTTGTCTTCCCATGATTTGGCAACGCCTCAGAACGTCACGTGTCAACCTCTCAGACATTTGAACGATTCGTCCGAACAAGAACTGAGCGGTAGGGGTTTTTTAGGGCCGTAGGGATTTTTTTTTTCTGGAGGGGATCTACAACGATTCTGTTCGGTTTCTCTTCGTCCCCCTGCTCTTCGTTCTGCTCTTCGTAACGAGCAAAGGTCAATGTGTTTGCCCTTTCCCACCGCTGCGCCAATAGCCATGCCTCCTTTCCAAAGTGCTGATTAAACCTGACCTTTCGTCACCGTTTTAAATGCCAAAACAGCCTTGTTATTCCACTACGAATTTGATAACAAACTGTTAAATAAACAACAGACTGAGTTTATGTTCCGCATATCAACGAGGACTATCGGCTTACGGGGCGTGGCTTGTGCGGGAGGGGCCGGAGCTGAAGGCGGGGGGGGATGGGGGGGGTGGGGAGGGGGGTTGCTGTTCATTATAGTGATGTCACCTGTAGATCATTTCGTTCTTTGAAGTCGCTCAACGAACAGTCAAGACACAAGGAGATGAAACGACAGTGCCAAACCAAGCTAATTGATGGGAATATTTTGCAATTATGCTGTATTTCACCTTTCACAATGAAGAAGGATGTTTCTGTGATGGAATTCTTAATTCAAGCAGCGCAGCCTTCAGTTATAATCCTTTCTGCTGAATGAGCTGGCTCCTTCCTGTTCCTTCTTTGAGCAGGTTTGGAAAGAAAGTGTATCACAGTGTCCAGTAATAGTTATTCATATTAGACTTCAAACACGCTTAATGAAGATGTGTGGAAACTTCTAATTATACTGAGATTTTATCGACACCACGGCGGTTTCTCTTAATTGTACTTCAGTGAAGTTAAAATATATTTTAGTTTCAGAGTTACAAGCTCACGACAATAACATCTCCATTTTCCACATCCAGAGTTAGATTTTTTTTTTTTTTTTTTTAAGCACAGTAGCACCATGGCTTGCTCTTTTCCAAGACCGCCATTCTGGGCTTTGGGAGAGAAATGAAGACAGAGAAGGATGCTACACGCTACAGCACCCTTGGAGTCACCTGAGGTCAAATGTCATACTCAAGGGCAAAGGAGCTGAGAAACTAGAACCACCCAGTGAGGCCCCACACGCCACGTCTGGGATTCAAACCAACAACCCCGTGGTTGCCACTGTACAGCCTTTCCCCTGCTAAGCAACTGTCACATTTTGTTGTTGTTGTTTTTTTTTAAGGCAGTTCTTTCAGTCAAAGGACCCTTTTTTTTTCTCAGCTTCAGCACACGCTGTTGTTTATAAATGCCTGTATTTGTTTGGATAGACATACTTTGTCCATAGTTCTTCAATATCTTTTTTAAGAGTATTTGGGAAAGAGGAATGCTTTTTTTTTTTTTTTCTTTGTTTCGTTCGTGACATAGTTTCTTTGGAACGCATAACGCATTTGCGCATGCAGTGCAGTAGTAATGTCCTCATGCCTCAAAAATGTCAAGGATGAACCGGGATGACGTGTTCAACCGAAGGTATCAGGAAAATAATTACCGCTCAGATGTATGCGGTGCTCTCACAAACGTGTGGCATATTTCACATTACAGTCACTGACAGTGTCATACTGCATACAGATGGAGGTTTTTGAAAGCTTTAAATTTCTAAGTGCTTGGCAAACTCGTATTTTTGTTCGAGACTTTTGGACAGTAGCTGCAGCAGAATCTAACTCTGCAGTGTGGTCTGTTTGGGCAGTCATGGTCTAAAGGTCAGAGAACCGGGCTCGTGACTGGAGGGTTGCCGATTTGATTCCCAGGCCCAACATCCATGGCTGTGTGCCCTTAAGCAAGGCACTTAACCCTAATGCTGCCCACTGCTCCTGAGTCTGGTGTGTCGGATGGGTTAAATGCAGAGACAAGTTCACAGTGTGTGTGCAATCATGGAGATTTACATTTTTTTTTAAACGTAAACCGTTGAGCTTTTGGAGAGTTTGTGTGCAGGCTGTATAGCAGTGGAAAGTGTCTTTATCTTTGTGCTGGCTGTGTTGAGCCTGTGAGAAAGAGAGAGGTTTGTACGCTCGGCTGGGGTTTTGCTCTGCTCCTCCAGACTGATCTGTTAAATCCATCTGGTGCGTCCAGCTCCGCCGCGTCTCCTACTGCAGGCTTTGCCAATTTCGCCTTTTTCGATCTTACAAGGCACGAACGTGAACTCGCGTCCTTCGGCGACTCCGTGCTGTTTTCCAATTTTTGCAGCACCAGCCTGTTTCGATTGCTTACCTTTCCCTTTTCCCTCCCTTTTGTCACATTCTTAATGTAGAATTTCATTTGTGCCATATGCGCATCCTGTTTATGCGGATTGACTTGCGCTGTTTTTTGTTTTGTTTTTTTTTTTCTCCCTGCGTCCATTTAGCATTGCAGTTTAGCTGACAGTATCAGACATTCTCCATAACTCTAGGTGGTCAGAGAGGCCAAGCAAACAATTCGCTTGTAGAGACTGATTGACTGACTGTGTGAAGAGTGAGGAACACATCACTTTTGAGCCCATAAATCTGTAAGGACATTGGAGCCGTCCGTGTTGTTATTAGGGGCATCTCCTGTAGGTAAATGAACACCGCTAGCCAGCGGTGTTTTGAATGAGCAATGAATATCAACAGGGATCACTGTAATACAGCCCATTGAAAAGAGTGTTCAAAAACCGAGGAAAGTTAAACACCTTTTTTTAAATGCCTTACCCGAAAGGAAAAGAAACGAAAAGGGAAACATGTGACCGTGAATACTCGATGTTCAGCTAACCAAACATGTAGAGAGAAGCGTTTATGAAGAATCTCACAGTTTCCTCTCTCTTCATTAACGCTCAGTATTGCATAGCAATGGAAAAATATAACGCTGTAGTATATCATAAAGTGGAACGGGTATCACAGATTGACTTCAATTACGCTCTGTGGAACAAAGGCAGGTTCTTAATCATCTACTTAGTGTTTTTAAGTCTGTTACAAATCTAAAGGGGAAAATGGTAAGAAATTGTTTTCCACTGTCAAATCCCCAGACGGAACAGTGAGCAGCTAAAGCGGAGTATTGCAATGTGTTCAGTGTAGCGTTAATGTCTTTCCGTGGTGCCCTGACTCAACGCGATCTCAAAGGGACTGTGTGACCATACGTTCTGCTCTTGACGCTGGCTTCCGTCCTCTCGCAGGTGCCGGAGGCTGGTCCCCACTGGTATCCAATAAGTACCAGTGGCTGGAGATTGACCTGGGCGAACGGACGGAGGTCACAGCCGTCGCCACGCAGGGTAGATACGGCAGCTCGGACTGGGTCACCGCCTACCTTCTCATGTTCAGCGACGCGGGCCACAACTGGAGACAGTACCGTCAGGAAAACAGCATCGGGGTACGTGGTGAAAATCTACAACGGTCGTAAACGGTTTAATCTGAGTTTACAGTAAAGCCTAGTATACAACAACAGTAAAGTGTTGTTTTGTTTCGTTTCATGGGAAAAGAAAAATAGAAAAATGTGGGGCACAGATAAAGGGTGAGCCATAGTGATATGAGAAGACGATTTTATTTTATTTTATTTTGCTTCATGGACAGCTCTGTTATAAAAAAAAAAAAAAAAGATTTTCTTTACAGCAGAATGTACTGCAGTTCAATAGAACTTGTTGCATATACCCATCACTAAAAAAAAAAAAAAAAAGAAAGAAAAAAACAGTTTATTTGTGTCATAAGCATCCCTCTCTACTTCTCCCTTGGTAGCTTTCAAAGCTATCCCCCAATACGCAGTACAAATGAGACAGACTAGGAGGAATTCTGGGCAATCTCCTGCTCTCTGCTAAAGTGAATCTAATTGGGACTGTCAATCACGGAGGCTTTTCTTGTACTTTAAAGAAGTGGATGGCAGCAGTGCCAGGCAAAACCGTGAGTCATAATTTTGCCTCATCGTCAGAGTCTAGAGGCTTTGAGTTTTTTTGGGGGGGATGAGTGTGACTCTCTCTCTCTCTCTCTCTCTCTTTTTTTTCGGCTGCCTCGAGTGAAGGCTTGTCATGCCTAATGTTAGAGGATTTGCACCTTGACTTGTGGCATATTTCAAAGGGCACTTTAAAGCAAATGAGACTCTCTTCCTAGACCTACTCAGCAGGAAACAGTGCAATTTGCTCGGCTTAACGCACCACTTCACCAGGC
Source organism: Chanos chanos (assembly GCF_902362185.1). Taxonomy (NCBI): domain Eukaryota; kingdom Metazoa; phylum Chordata; class Actinopteri; order Gonorynchiformes; family Chanidae; genus Chanos; species Chanos chanos. Next base: position 54,243,353 of record NC_044497.1, read on the forward strand.
TGCTGATCCCCTCAAAGGCTGCAAGCATGCCTCTCAACCCAGAATTATTCGACTCTAAGAACATAAACGCCGCGTTTTTGCGTTTAATGCATTTAAAGAATAAGCGAAAGTTTTCCCCTAAAAAAAAACAAAAAAAAAAAACAACACCAAAAAAAAAAAAAAGAAAGAAAATCCTCTGGATCTTCATCTTCCTCTTCTTCCTCCCTAATAACGTGGAGGAACTGATCTTATGTGGATCACGGTGCATTTTCATTCTGTGCTAAAGAAGCCCGGTATCGATTTCCTTTATTACGAACAGAAGATTGGGGATACATAGCCTACTGTTCAAGTCGAGAAGTCTCACGCTGAGAAGTGAGTAAGGCCCGGCTTTATTGATTCGTCTGTCACCAGCGTTGTCCTGTTCTATATCTCTGGTCACCGTGGGGTTTTTCAGCCGCAGAATGGAAGGCAGTGTCTGAGTTATAGACATTTATGTCAGTAAATTGTACACCCTACATATTAATATGTAAGAGCAATGTGAACTATGTCATATGGGAAATGTGTATTCATCATGATTATGTTGCAGTATTGGTAGATTCTAAGACACAAGCAGGTGAAGGGAAACCTCAGCGGGATACAGAACATGGTTGCTCTCCAATTGCATATTGTGCGATAATGTGAAGTATGCATGGTAATCAGGATTATTATATAGGTTTTATGATTAAATGTTATATCCGGATTTCCACTGTTCTGGTCACGAAGGTAAAATTGAGCTCGTAGACAAAAACGATGACCTTGCTCTTTTATTTTCCCCCTGTGCGTTGCAGGCCTTTTCTGGGAACGCAAACGCGGACAGCGTCGTGCTGTACAAACTTCGGCAGCCTGTGGTCGCACGTTTTCTCCGAGTGCTCCCTCTGGACTGGAACCCAAACGGAAGAGTTGGGCTGAGGCTTGAGGCCTATGGCTGCCAATACAGTAAGTGCAGTTACAAAGGAGGGTTGGTTCTTCTTGTCGTTTTTTCGTTGTTGTTTTTGTTGTTGCTGGTGCCTTTGCATTCAGCTTTTATGCGTTTCTTTGTTTTGTCAGGGTTTGAATTTGTGTTTCAGTTCTTCATTTCAGATGCATAGTACAGTGGTAAAGAGCTCACATGATCACACACAGACTCGATAAATGCTTTGTAAAAAATATATAGACATTGGGAAAGGTCCAAATTATCTGTGTCACCTGCCCGTAAAAAGGACAAGGGTTTTTTAAAAAAAAAAAAAAAAACGGTAAAATTACAAAGACAACGTTTTTTTTTAAAAAAGTGCACTTGGTGCTATAACATGGCATTGGCGGATGCTGTTCATTTTTCAAGATTTTTTGTGATGTAAACAAAGTGTCCAGTTCAGTGTTTTCAAAGTCTTATCACTAAAACTCAAGCATCCTTGGAGTGTTGCTTTTTAATCAGTCTGCCATTCACCAAAATGATTTATGATTCGTTTTTACTCAAATATTTTAAAGGACTTTTTTTTTTTTCTTTAAATGCTGGCGTTGAAAGAAGAGATATAGCTCGTTAAATTGGCCTGGACAAAGGCTTTTGTTTTGATAGGACTTGATATGTTTGTAGTGAGCTAAGACTTTTGGAGTGCCAATATGAGAGAGACCCACAAACAGGAAAAACAATTATTAATCGGGATGGCGTGTTGGCACTAGTCTGAAGGTTTTGTGAGCAAGAAACTGAGTGAAAAATCTGATATTTTTATTTGTCTGTTTACAGAAAGCGTTTACTCCAGAGATTTGAATTATTCTGCAGACTTAACTCTGGCTTTTTGCTGCATCATGTGATTAAACAGTGTTCTCTATTGGCAAATGCAATCAGTCTAATCTGAGCCCAAATGTTGTTGTTTTAGAGCCGAAAAAAAAAACAGAACAAAACAAAACAAAAAAATTCAGCGATATTCACTGCTCATTTGAAAATGTTCACAGAACTTTGAAACAAAGACATTTTTTTTTTTTGCATTTTTTTCTTTCTTTCTTTCTTTCTTTTTTTTTTTGGAATAATTTTAAGCTCCTGAAAGTGTGACTGGCATTCCAGATCTCTTCATACTGATGATGCTAAATGCGTTTGACTTTTGAAAGAGTCTGACACTATTTTGACAGCGCTGTTTCTCCCAGTACAGAAGCGGCTAAGTAAACACAACCTGGCTCGGGAAGTAACTCATGACTCACTGCATTTGCTCAGCCACTTTCTCATCTGATAACACTAAATGATTTATCCAATTAAGCTTCTTCTCTTTCAACTTGAGATGAAACGCTGTTATGTTCAGTGAAGTGAACCTTGGGTTTTTTTTTTTTTTAATTTATAGTCTAATGTGTTGTTTGCAGGGTCCGAGGTTGCAGGTTTTGACGGCAACAGCTACTTGCTCTACAGAATCAATCCAAATCCACGTCACACAGCCAAAGACACGTTGTCCCTGAAGTTTAAAACTATGTCGAATTCCGGGACGCTCGTGCACATGGAGAGCCAGAGCGGACTAACACTCACTTTGGAATTACTCAAAGGAAAACTGTTGCTCCAACTCAGAAAAGGTAATCCAGTTCAAGACAATTATAATTACCTCCTCTTATGTTTATGAATTGATTATAAATCTAACCTGGGTCAAATAAGTAGGTTATCTGAAGTATTTAAATGAATGGGGCCCAGTCCCAGTTCTCTTACATGTCTTTGTTGCTTTGTATCCTTTCCTGGTAAAGTTGCTAAAATTCTAACGGGAATGAGCGTTTTGAAGCAATTGTCGAACAAACATGACCTGCATGGCTCATAGAGTCTTATCAAAACTAACATTTGTCCTGTTGATTAAGAAGAACGAGGTCGCAAGGAAAGGAAAGTATTGAAAAGAACTGGAACAGAACTGGGTCATTCACATACTTCTAATGCTTATTTGACCAAACTCTGAGACAAAATAACATCATTTATCAATTGCAGTCTTGCTGTGTTGCTTATGTTAATGTCAGTGAATGTCATTTAGCTGGCCATTAGGAAGTTCAAATACCTCCTGGTTGGAAACTTATGTTTTCCATCTTTAGCATCTTAAGACTTGATTGATAAGAGGGGATTTATGGGCAAAGTTAATGACGCGGAGCCATGCCGGAAAGTTCCGTGTGTGCCAGAATTAAGTGTGTTGGAGCCTAAGGTATTGTCAGACATCCAGTCATATGTTAGACGCTTCTGGTTCAGTGTCTCCGAGGTACCATCTGTGACCATAGCACACACACACACACACACACACACAATAACAGAGCTGTTTTCAGGATAACTTAAGGACAGCCCTCCTGTGCGCTGCTTCACGACAGCTATACCTCATATTCACATAGATCTTCAGCCATTTGCTTCAAAAGCAAAACAAACAAACAAAAAAAAAGGTGTTTGTTGCAGAACTGGATCCCAGACATCCAGAATGTTCTGCCCGCTCCATGATTCGTTGCAGATTTAGTCGTGTTCTAGTCGAAGTGGAGCGATGAGGGAAAACCAGAACGAACCGGCGTTCGTTTCTGAGCCCGTTATTTTGAGCCACAGAAGCTAATGCTCATAAATAATTCACTCCACAGCCAGTCCACCTGCTCACTTTTCTGTCCCCCCCCACCCCACCCCCCACCCCCCCCATGAAATGGTTTTGTTGTTGTTGTTGTTTCCCTCTCCAATACCCTGGTTTTATACATGGAGTGTGGTGACTTTTGATTCTGTCCCACCCACAACTCAGCCAACAAAAAGTCCCTTTTTCAGTGCCTAAGCAGAAAAGATCAGGCGTGTTTGGGGTCGGGGCTGGGACGGAAGAGGATCCCGCACACCGTGCACATTCGTAGAGGGAGGGCTTATCCGCGTCTTAGAGAAACAATCTGGTCTTTTTCAAAATAAATGGAAAGCTATAGCGCCAGGAGAAGAAAATTAAAGCCATTCTTTTATTATGACGGACAGAAGATTGCATGTAATTCTGCTCCCGCTGATACAGAGCTCGAGCTGACAGCAGAGCTGTTCCGCGGATTCCCGACGAAATGTTTGCTTTATCCCCCTGTACTCTCTCTGGCTCCAACACTCAGTCTATCTGCTCTTTCACACAGCAGGTTCTCCTTCTCTCTCTCTCTCTCTCTCTCTCTCTCTCTCTCTCTCTCTCTCTCTCTCTCTCTCTCTCTCTCTCCCTTTATGACTTTTCTGATAATGAGTTGTTCTTTGAGAAGAAATGGGGTGTATGAAAACCCTCGCTCTCTCGTTGGGTATTAAGAGCAGTGCAGTCCAGCCCAGTCCAGTTGAGTCCAGTTTTTGTAATCACGGTAAATTGCTGATGTGCTGACCCTGGTCTCGGTACATTGCTTTTCTTTTTTCTTTTTTTTCTTTTCTTTGCCAATCGCAGAACCAAGATCTAAGTTTAAGTCTCTCTCTCACTCTCTCTCTCTCTCTTTCTCTGGCTCCCCCCCCCTCTCTCTCTCTCTCTCTCTTTCTCTCTCTCCAAAATGATTTTCCGTCTGGTTTGTGTGGTTGCAGGATTGGACTTGTAGTCACTTGGTCTGTGTTAAATATCTAGGGTGCTACTCATCATCTACCAAGAGAAACAGATGCCAAAACAGTAAAAGTGAGGTGCTACGTTACGTGACCAGAACAAAAAAAAAAAAAAACAGCCGATAGAAAGACAAAAGAAAAGCACACGCAGAGGCCCTTCTGTAAATCAGGTGGAGAGCAGCTAGCAGCTAGCAGCTAGCGACCAGCACTTCAGAACAGCTGTGCTGTGTTCAATCACTGCAACTCTGTGAAACTCTAAATGGGCTTCCAGTGCCCGTTTATCTTTCTTTTCTTTTCTTTTCTTTTTTTTTTTTTTTGGCCTTCACTATTTCAAGCAGCTCTCTCTCTCTCTCTCTCTCTCTCTCTCTCTCTCTCTTTTTTTATCTTTTTTTTCTGTTAAAGTGCTGGACTGGATGGAGGTTCTTTGTGATAATACTGGGCTGGCATTTGTCATTACATCGCATTGTGGGTATTTGTCAGTACATTGCATGGTGGCTATGTCTTCCCTCAGGCGGAAATGGACAGCCGTTACTCCTGTGCTCCTCAACAGGCCTCACAGATTTACAGCTGGGTGGGCACACTTCCCCTGTAAAGCTCTCACTTTGCCTGGTCAAGGCTCATATATATACAGTATACACAGTTTTATAGGTACAGTATACACAGTGCATACATATATACAGTACAGTACATATATATATATATATATATATATATATGTGTGTGTGTGTGTGTGTGTGTGTGTGTGTGTGTGTATATATATATATGTATGTATATATAAAATTCCAAATAATTGGAGCATGGAGGATAGAAAAATGTGCTTCACTAAGAGTAATTTAATAAAACAAGTGTCATTTTTTTTGCCTCTTTAGACTTCAGAGTTTTAATATAATACTGGGGCTTGAAAAAATGTTAAATATAATAAGATGTTTCTCTCTGTCTCTCTCTCTTTCACTAAATCACAGATCTGTGTACTTATTTTTTTCATGTAAGCCCAGGGTAATAGGAGTGGGCAGAAGGGAAGCGTGCACAGATGCCGCGATGTCAAATACAAGTCAGTTCCAAGAATATAACAAAGTCGCCCAAAATTCCAGCCAGCGTATGTGTCCTTTCTCACAGCCTCACTCAGGGGCGTGCGACACGGAAGGCGTACGCTCGCAAAAAAGGACGGACAGGTGGCCGGCCAAAAAAAAAAAAAAAAGACCCTGCTCACTACTAAAAAAAAAAAAAAAAGAGAGAGAGAGGGAAAGAAAGAAAGAAAGAAAGAAAGAAAGAAAGAGAGAAGCGGAGACACGAAGATTTATGCCCCGTATCCGAGACCATTTCATTTCTGCTGTAGTTTACATTCATCAAAATGTCTGCTTACATTGTGCCTCAGTGGGTCATATTCCGCCTCAATTTTTAACTGTCACCGTGCTGTTTATTGGATTCAAATACACTACCGTCATACGGGCCTGCTCTGGTGCATTTTTATCAGGGCCACGACAAGCCCTGTAAGTACATTAAAAGTAAAAAAAAAACATATCGCTGAAAACATTACCATTGTACATGTGTATAAATACATATATATATATATGTGTATATATATATATATACACACACACACACACACATATATATATATATATATATATATATATATATTTTTTTTTTTTTTTTTTTTTTGGTATAGAATTGGAGTTGTGTTTGTTGCATGAACCGGAGGTTTTGTTGAATGTGCATAGCATTTGAGGTTTATTTTTCTGATTTAGGGTTTTTTTGGGGGGGTTTTTTGGGGGGAGAACGTACCAGTGAAAGGGGCTGACGGTTCCAGCTTGAGCTTTCTCATTTACTGATCAATATTGCATTTATAACAGAATGTCCCCTTTTGTCACTTCAGTAATCATTTTAAAGACTGGGTAACTGAAATGATGTCAGGACCGTAGCATTTCATTTATTACTCACCATGAGCTTTATGCCAAACGAGTATTTCATTGATCTGTTGTCTTTAAGTTGAGCCAATCAGTGGAGAGATTGTCTGTGTTCTTTCAGCGGCAGAAGAGGAACTTTTCTTTTTACTGTTAGTATCACTGTTAAGTGTTAGTCTGTTAACATCATGTTTACTGTAGATGAAGTTAACATGTTGGTTTTTTGTT